>NC_048312.1:29030709-29039334 GCF_013100865.1 Trachemys scripta elegans | reverse complement strand
CCCCCCCCCCCCCCCCCCCCCCCCGTTCCCCATGCTGCCCCAAGTCCTCCTGGAGCCCCGTGTGACCCCTCCCCAGTCCCACTGTCCTCAGAGCCAGCAACCAGGAGCTGGAACTGGAGTTTGCAGCCTTAGCTTTTCATCCACTGACACTTGTCTTTACTGTTAAACTAGTGGCTGTTTGCCCCTCGGGGGCGGCTGTTACTCTGGGGAATACCGTAGGAATGTTTGGGATGGGGAAGGGTCTGTGTGGGCCATTTGGGGCCCAGTCCCAGAACCAGTGGGGGGGGGGTTTGCCATGCAGAGGGCTCTGGCCCTTGCTCCCATTCTCAGCTCTACTGTATCTGGAGAGACCCTCCACAGCTCTCCGCAGTGTATCCCCTCCGCTCGCCAGTCACCCCGCACTGTGCATATTGCAGCAGGACCCCGCCGTGGAGGGAGGGGGAGTCGCCCTTGAGGAGAGACTAGGTTGCCTTTCCTTCCTGTGCCATCTGCCCATGAGGGAATGTGATCTCCCCTCACAGGCGCTTCTCCTGGGACAGACCCAGGGGCCTTCGCAGGAGTGGGGAGAGACTGGACGCAGAAATCGGGCGGCTTGCCACGGTAAAGGAGAAACACTCGCCTCTGGCTAAAGCGAGGACAGTGACAGGGCCCCGGCAGGGTCAGAGAACCTCTCTGCTTGGGTCAGTCTCACCGGGAGGGCACACGGCAGCTCTTCCTCGGCTTGCCAGGCGTGGGACGCTCCAGCCATGTGCTGGGTTGAGCAGGGGATTGTAATGGGCAAGGCAGCCTCTCTGGGAGATAATGGTCCAGGAGGCTAGACTCCAGCCCTGGGTGCAGAGTAGTGTTAGTAGCTGATAGGTGCCATAAGCTGCAGGGCTATTCCAGTGGCCCTAATCTCTCCCAGGCACTTTACGTGTCCTGCAGCCATGCCCCCAATGCTGTGCCCTGGCGAGCTCACGGGCCAAGCAGAGGCACCAGGGCTGGCACTTGGACATGGTGGTGGTGCTTCAGGAAGCTGCACTCCCCCCTCGGAGACAGCTCTAACCCACTCCCAGCTGCAGGGGGCCAGGGCAGGAGGCGGTGTGTGGCTGGAGGCGTGTGCAGCTGGAGGCGCTGTGCAGAGGCGTGTGCGGCTGGAGGCGCTGTGCAGAGGCGTGTGCGGCTGGAGGTGCTGTGCGGAGGCCTGTGCGGCTGGAGGTGCTGTGCAGAGGCCTGTGCGGCTGGAGGCGGTGTGCGGCTGGAGGTGCTGTGCGGAGGCCTGTGCGGCTGGAGGCGGTGTGCGGCTGGAGGTGCTGTGCGGAGGCCTGTGCGGCTGGAGGCGCTGTGCGGCTGGAGGCGCTGTGTGGAGGCCTGTGCGGCTGGAGGTGCTGTGCGGAGGCGCTGTGTGGCTGGAGGCGTGTGCGGCTGGAGGCGCTGTGTGGCTGGAGGCGTGTGCGGCTGGAGGCGTGTGCGGCTGGAGGCGCTGTGCGGAGGCCTGTGCGGCTGGAGGCGCTGTGTGGAGGCGTGTGTGGCTGGAGGCCTGTGCGGCTGGAGGTGCTGTGCGGAGGCTGTGTGGCTGGAGGCGTGTGTGGAGGCGTGTGCGGCTGGAGGCATGTGCGGTTGGAGGCCTGTGCGGCTGGACGTGCTGTGCGGAGGCCTGTGCGGCTGGAGGTGCTGTGTGGAGGCCTGTGCGGCTGGAGGCATGTGCGGCTGGAGGTGCTGTGCGGAGGCGCTGTGCAGCTGTAGGCCTGTGCGGCTGGAGGTGCTGTGTGGAGGCGCTGTGCAGCTGGAGGCGTGTGCGGCTGGAGGTGCTATGTGGAGGCGTGTGCGGCTGGAGGCGTGTGCGGCTGGAGGTGCTGTACAGCTGGAGGCGCTGTCTCTCACATGAACTGACCCCTTATGCTCCATGAGGATCCCATGCCCCCCCACTTGGTGTATATGAGTCCTGAGCCCCAGTGTTCTGGCCCTATCCAAGCTCAGGTAGCTCCATTCTTCCCCCCCCCCGAGTGCCCCTGCACTCTCAGTTGGACACATTCTACTTCATCTCTTGGTAGTGTGGCCGTGTGCTGTTAACCGGTGCCCTGTTCCACCCCAGAGATGGCTTCATTTCAGGGTTCCCAAACTTCTCCTGCCTTGTGGGAGTGTTATGGTGCTTAACTAATTAGGGTTTGTCAGACCCTACTGTGCTGTGACCCTGCACTGACAGCACGCAGCCCTGGTATCGTGTGTCTCACCCAGATGTCTCTCAGCACAGTGGGGAAACTGAGGCTCACTGCGCTGATTTATCTGTGGTCATCCGACAAGCCTGTGGCAGTCAGGAACAGAACCCAGATCTCCTGGCCTAGTTCCAGGCTCTGGCCCCTTGACTGTGCACCTTGAGTGGCCAGGTGGGAGCAGCCTTGGTGTCTGCGGGGCCTATGTGCTGGGCCTATGTGCCTCAAGCCATGTTCAGCATGTTCTGACCCCCGGCTGAAGCTTTCTCCTTTTTCTTGCCCACAGGACCGGAGCGAGCACACCCATCTCTGCCCCACCTCCTCCTCCTCCTCCACCCCACTCGGGCAGCACGGCTTTGTGTCCTCAAAGCTCCTGCGCCAGCTGCAGGGCCGCGTGAGGGAGCTGCGGGCAGAGAACGCCCTCTACCGCGGGGGCAGCCTGGAGGACCTCGCCGCCCTGCGGGCAGAGCCAGGCCAGACGGGCAGAGACAAGGTAATGGGGCCGGCGCTCCCCGCAGCCTGGCCTGAGGGACTAGCCGCGAGCTGCAGGCTGTGACTGCCGAGTTCGGCTGCCCAGGCTCACGGCAGCCATGTGCTGGGTTCAGCGGCCCAATCCTCAGAGGTATTGAGTTGTCTACCGCCTGTTGAAAGCCATTTAGGTGCCTAAATACCTTTGAGGACCAGGGCTGAGTGTCTCTAAGCTCCCCTTCCTTCCCTGTCACTGTGGCTTTCCTCAAACCCTCCCCCTGCCCCCGTGTCCTCGTCCCCACCCACTTCCGAATTGTCTCCCACACTCCCAACCAAGTCGCTTTCCTCCTTCCTCCTCCCTCCGGAAGTTGTCTCTTGGGCTCCACCTGCCACAGGCCAGGAGACCTTCTCACCGAGCTGTGTCAAGCTGCACGGGTGGGAAGGAGCTAAATTGTTCGGAGCCCAGCTTGCGTGATTTTTCTCTTTTCCCTGTTCCAGAGGCTCCTGACAGCAGCTCTCTCTTTCCCACAGTTCCATGGGGCAAGCTGTGGGAAATAGCGCATGTAGGAAGTGGGGAACATGAAGCTGGAGCAGGTGGAAGAGTCGTCTTCTGTGGACAGACAGTGGGTGGTGGAGGCCTGGCTATGGCAGGGGTGGAGTCACTCTCGACGTCGCGGGTATCCAGCGGCGCATTCGCTGCGCCCGGGAGTGAGGAAAGAAGCCAATCATATGAGCTTGAGAAGAACCCAGGACGTTCTCCGCTGAGCAACTTGTGTAGACGCGACCCCGTCACAAACTCTGGGCTGCTCTTCATGCCCCTGGGCTCAGTTTCCTGCTTGGTGAAGCCAAGGCCCTTGTTCCCTTCCGATCAGACCCGTTCAGTCAGTGGGTGAAGCCGGGAGTGATTGGTCAGGGAGGGGATCTAGGGCACTACTGGAGCCAGGCAGTGACTGTTCAGCGCTGGGGCCAGTCCAATGAGCAAGTCCAGGCAAACACTGGAGCCCAAGTGGAAAAATCTCCGCTGATGCCTCAAGGGGTTGATGCTGCGGGAGGCTGTGAGAGAAGGGGCAGAGAGGGTCTCATAGCCCCAGGAGTGGGGTGTGGAGTGATGTCTTTTCTGCTAGCAGAGGGAAGGTGGAGGAGCATTGCACCTCTGGGCTGAGCGTGGGTGGCTCTGGCAGCTACAGGGCAAAGAGTGCCCGTTGTGGCTGGGGGCAGCGGGTATTTGTATGTGTCTGAAGGATGCCTTGGCATCCTTTAAACCCTATCCTGGCTCCTGTGCCAAGCAGGAGGCACTTGATGCTAAGCTCTTTGGGGCAGGGACTGGGCCTTCCTCCCCGTTTGCACAAGGCAAGTGCTACCAGCATATAAATAATGATGTTAACTCAGCAATCTGCGGGTAATTACCAAGATGATGATGATGATAATCCCTAGGTCTTCTATAGCACTTTTCATTGGCAGACCTCAAAGCTCTTTAAAAAAGAGGTCAGCTTCATTATCCCCATTTTACACATGGGGAAAGTGAGGTACGTAAAGATGAAGTGGCCTGCCCAAGGTCATCCAGCAGGCCCGCCAAGAATAGAGCCCAGGTCCCCTGGGGGAGTGTGTGTCAAATATTCCAGAAGCACAGGCCTGCCCCTCACAAGAGCAAGCCAAGAGGTCTGGGCACAGCTCTGGCTGGTTGGGCTGCAGCATCTGAAGATGGCTCAGGATTCTGCATCTTGTTTTCAGTGCTGGTTGCGATCCGTCTGGGTTCCAAGTAGCAGCAGAGCCATCTTTGCAATGCCTCCGTGCAGTGCTTTGCCAGCTTTCAAAATGCAACTGGGGGCAGGTCTGCGTCAGAGTAGCCTAGATGTCAGGTATGAGGCCTGAGCGGAGCCAGTCTCTGGGCAGCCTAATGAGCGCAGCTGGCCTACAGTAGGCTGCCTGATGGGCTGCATCCCCCAGTTGGTGGGCAGCAGCTGCAGGCCAGCTGTTAAGCCCAGCACCAGTGGTGTTTGGGAGTTGCTCAAAGCATTTGCTCCTGGATGTGCTAGTTCCTATACCTGCTTGTTTCCAATCCTACTTGTGCCTTGCCTCAGGCCAGGTAATCCAGCGCTGACCCTCAGCTCTGATGTCTAACTCCAGCTCTTCCCCGGGCGCCTAGTCTTGGCTACTGACACCTGTTCCAACCACTAGGCCTGACTGCCCACCCCCCGGTCTCCGAGACTGGGCAGAGGGTGAGTTCCAGGGGCGGTCAGCACCGTGACATGGTCCCGCTAAACTTGCTCACTCCACCGCAGCAGTCTTTGTAGATGTGCTGCTACAGGCTAGCTTCATTCCCTACACCAGCATAGTGTGGTTAAATGCCGAGAGGGGGATGCTAAAGTGGATGTTGATCAGTTTTTTTGCCTCAGCGCTTCAACCTGTCTTTAAAAAGCCCCGGGTGTTAGTGAAAGGTAAGCCTTGGCCTCCTCGGGGCACCACAGCATTGGTAGATTTGGCGCATCCTGAAGCCTAGCAGGCAGAGCACTCCCGATGCCGTGCAAGCCATGGTTAACCCACTCGTCCTACCCCCGCCAGCTTGTGACATGAATACACCGGACCAGCACAATCACGACAGCTGTACCTCTTACTACCTGCAGGGTGTTTCCAACTGCTGTCCATTGCACGGGACCAGTGTATTGCACCCATGGCTGTAGGTACTTTGTATATAAAAACAACACGGCACACTCGGAGCGCCTGGTTTTATATGTATGGGGGGAGGGGTTTTGGGGGGAGTGGGGGGGTAATTTTGTTGGGGTGTTTTAAGAGAAGCTTGTCAAGCAGGCCCCTCAGGGCAGTGTTTGGAGCCAGGCTAAAACTGCAGTAGCAGGGTGACGGTGGGGAAAAGAAAACACAAAACAAGGGGACCCCACAAATACTGGAGCCGTGTGACACCTTGGGCCAGAATAAACGTTTTATCCCCCACAAAATGCCTCCTAGTTGCATCAGTTTCTAGTCACATCTAATAACATGCACGGTTCTGCAGGAGGCAAATTGAACTCATTAGTGTCAGACTGTAGGAACTGACCAGGGAGACTTGTTCCAAAATAATCCGCTTGCAATAGCGTCACCAGCAGAGAGACCCTACCACAGGGGTAGTAGGATTGGAGCAGAGCCGTTTTCCATGAGGCCAAGCGCTCAGGTCTAGATCTACAAAGGGACTTAAGCAGGCCGGAGATCCTCAACCCCCCTGCTCAGCTTCTATCTAATCCTGTCGTTGGCAAGTTTCCGCAAGCGCCTCTGTGGCTAGTGGTGCACGTGCCCAGAGCCGCCAATGGCCTGACACCTCTGAGCCTTGGGATGCCCATGTTCCTTTGTGGAGCTAGTCCTCAGCACCTAACACGCACCTGCTGAGCAGAGCAATGCTGAAAATGCTGGGCCTAGTCACTGGAGAAGGGTGTGGGGCCAGGAGATTGGGAAGTTGGTCAGGAGCAAAAGATGTGAATGCGTCTGCGACTGGTGACAGAGCAAGAGGCTGCGGTGACTGTAGAGGGGTCAACATGGTACATTGGTCGCCGTCAGGATTTGAACTGGCCAGCTTTGTCCCAGAGCTTGTACTGTGCCCTAAGAACTGCAATGGCTGCTTCCCCCTGGACGGGCTGGCAGAGCTGCCTGTAATCTGGGAATGTGCTCAAAGCACCTTGCTCTTCTGTGCTGGTGGAGAGGGGACCTGCCCCTTCCATGCTGAATGCTAATAAACAGAGAGCGCACATTGCATTTTATGCTTTAATAAACAGCATGATAACAAAACAACCATCACACTTACATGCAAGGGGGCTGGATACAAACGGGAGGAAAGGCTAATAAATACATTGCAGTTGCTATTTCCACTATATACTAAAGCTGGGGAACCTACTTCTAATGCTATAAAGTCATGTTTGAGGTGGGAATGACTCTCCCTGCAAAACTAGTTCACAACCCCTGCAGTCCTGCCACCAACCGAAGTGCTCATCAACACACGTAGGAGCACTGAAGTTTAACTAAGACCTGCTGTATGCACAGTGTTTGTACGGCTGTATGCCAGGGGGGGAGAGGGAGGTGATTTCTTACCAATCTAGATATATGGTAGAACACCTAGTGTGGAGCGTTAGACTGTATAAAGTGCCTTAGATGAGTATAATTTATTCCCCTTCCTGTATGGACTAAGCTGTATCACTGCAAGCACCTTTACATTGCTTTAACTGCAGCCACGTGAGGGGCAGGCCCCTTGACTATACTGCTATGGCGAAAGCCGTACCATGTCTGGGTGGAACCAAGGGCACTAGCTGGGATTTAAACCTATTTAGTTAAATCAGTGCAAACCCTCCCTGGACACACTCAGTAACATCAGCTTATTTTGGTTTCGCTTACGTCAACGGGGAACAAGTTACAGTTAAACCCACATGAGCCACTTTTACCTTGGCCTAAGAGTGTCCACACAGGCATTTATATCTGTAAGGGAGAAATGAAGTTAAGTTAAACTGCAGCGACTTTCTTGTGCAGGCAAAGGTCTAAGGATCCCAGTGCAAACAGTACCCGGGGGAAGCAATCAGTGCTTGTGAACTGGACTGGCAGCTAACAGCAGGCACATGGGCTCAGACTTTTACAGGTACTTATGTGCTAGTTCCCATCAATGTCAATGGCAGTTAGGCAGCTCAATACCTTTAAAAACCCTGGCCATAACTCCTTGTGTTGCAGAGAGATGGCACTGCCTGAATGGGACCCGCACTCCTTTGTGACACTGAATTTCGAATAGGGCTGTCAAGCAATTAACAAACCGAATCGCCATTAATCACTCTGTTAAACAATAATAAAATACCATTTATTTAAGTAGTTTTGGATGTTTTCTACATTTTCAAATATATTCAATTACAACCCAGACTACAAAGGGTACAGTGCTCACTTTATATTTATTTTTTATTACAAATATTTGCACAGTAAAAAACAAAGGAAATAGTATTTTTCAATTCACCTAATACAAGCACTGTAGTGCAATCTCTTTAGCATGAAAGTTGAACTTACATATGTAGAATTATGTACAAAAACCCCCTTGTAGCAGGGTGGTTACTCCACTCCTGCCTGAGGGGTTTAAAACAGCCCTGGCAGAGGGCTGGGGCAAAGGGAAAAGCTACTGGGCTGATTGGGGAAGTAGCCACAGCTGGGCCACGCCCCAATCAGGCCTCAGCTGGCCCTATATACGAGGCTGGGAGCCAGGAGCCTCTCTCTACCTTCAGGAAGAGAAGGGCCTGGCTGCAGGGAGCTAGACACAGAGTACCTGAGTAGAGCAGGGCTGGGGAGCTCCAGCCTGGATAGCCCCAGGCTGCGGCCTGGTAATAGGCCAAGGGGTACTGGGGGTTGCAGAGGGCAGCCCACGGCTAGGCCAAGGCAGTAGGTCCAAACCCAACCTTGCCTGTGATGAGTGGCCTATACTGCAGTCTGCCCCAGGGAGCGGGGGCTAGTTGGAGACTGGCAATGGCCTTATTCTGAGGTGAGGTGGGGATAGTGGGTGGGGGTTCCCCAGGGAGGGGAGACCCTAGTACTAGGGTTACCATATGTCTGTTTTTTCCCGGACATGTCCGGCTTTTCAGCAGTCAAACCCCCATCTGGGGGGAATTGCCAAAAAGCCGAACATGTCCGGGGAAAATGCCGGCCAGGCACTTCCCCTCCCGCGGCTGCTCTGCTCCTCCCCTGACTCTTCGGCTCTGTTTAAGAGCCGAGCTGCCCGAGCGCTATGGGCTTCAGGCAGCCCCCTTGCCTCCGGACCCCAGCTGCCGGCCGGGCACTTCCCCTCCCGGGCTCCAGCGGCGCAGGGTCCGGAGGCAAGGGGGCTGCCCGAAGCCGGTAGCGCTCGGGCAGCTCAGCTCTTAAACAGAGCCGAAGAGTCAGGGTAGGAGCAGAGCCTCTGGCCGCGGCGGCTCTGCTCCTCCCCTGACTCTTTGGCTCTGTTTAAGAGCCGAGTGCT
>NC_048312.1:29023928-29025854 GCF_013100865.1 Trachemys scripta elegans | reverse complement strand
GGGGGCGCAGGGTCCGGAGGCATAGGGGCTGCCCAAAGCCCAAGCGCTACCGGCTTCACTGTTTGCCGGGCAGCCTCCAGACCCTGCGTCCCCGGCTGGGAGCTTCCCCTTCCGGGCTCCAGCTGCACTGGGGAAGCGCCGGCTGGGGGCGCAGGGTCTGGGGGCTGCCCGGCAAACTGTGAAGTCTGTAGCGCTTGGGCAGCCCTTTCCGTGTGGCTGGGAGTGGGAGGGAGGAGGGGGCGGAGTTGGGGCGGGGCTGGGAAATGGGCAGAGCCAGGGCCCTGTGGAGGGTCCTCTTTTTTTATTTGTTAAATATGGTAACCCTACCTAGTACTGAGGGGTGTACTGCCAGGGGGCAGCACCCCAGATACAAGGGCACCAGGGTCTGGGAGGGACACAGGGCCAGAGGACAGGTGGATCACCAGCCTGCAGGGGGTGTGCCAGGATACTGGAAGAGGTAATTCCCAGAAGTCACCAGCAGGAGGCGCTGCAGGGGTGAGTCCGCTCCTCTACACATGGTGGAGAATGCAGGCATAGCGGTCTGCCCCTGAAACAAGGGGCAGGGCAAAGAACTGTGGGACAATTGCCCGACTCAGAACATGAGCATTGAGGAACAGACTGTGGAGAAGAAAACGAGAGACTGTTACTGGAGAGCCTGTGTGGCCCGGCTCGTTGAGCAGCAAGCAGGGCTGCTCGGGAGGGCACATGGACCTCAACGGGGGCCAGGCACCTTGGGCTGGAGGCCAGGGCCTAAAGACTGTTTTGCCTGTAGGCAACGGGAACACTTGAGAAGGGAGTGCCCCTACCGGACTGGAGCAAAGGGGCTCCACCTGGCACACGATGGCCCTAGGAGAGCGCCCCCTGTGAGGTTAACAGGGAGGCTCCAAACTTGTTGGGCCTGTGGGGAGCCGGGGCACATGAAGAGGGAGTGCCCTCACAGATCTCGCAGGGCCCAGGCTAGCCCTGAGGTGGGCAGGGGTGAGCACTGGTTGTGCCTCCTCTACCACAAGGGGTGCCGGGGAAAATGGCCTAGGCCCCAGAAAAGGAGGGGGAGGCCGCAGGGCCGGGTCCAAGACTGCCCTGAAGGAGGGAGTGGTGACGACCAGGGCCCAAAAGAGGGGATTGTCAGGGGCAGCGAGGCCCCAGACAAGCCTGAGAACCCACATGGGAGCCAGGAGGGCCAATGCAGGAACCCAAACTGAAGTAGGAACCCATGTAGGACCAGAGCGGTCAATGAGGGGAACCCAAACACTGGAGGAAGGGAGCCAGCTGCTCCTTGTGCTGGAGAGGGACTCCCTGCGGGCCTAGCTGAGAGGAATGCTGGGGCGATAGGAATAGACCATCTCCCCCCCCCATCTCCAGTGGAGGGGATCTTGAGGTGGGGGGTATTGCAACCCCAATACCTATATGGGCCTAGGACAAGGCCCTGCAGCCTGGGGGATTGCTGGCCTAGGGCTTCCCAGCCCCCAAGGCTTTTCCCCAGCCCTGCTCCACTCCAGGTACCCTGTGTCTAGCTCCCTGCAGCCAGGCCCTTCTCTCCCTGAAGGCAGAGAGAGACTCTAGAGCTCCTGGCTCCCAGCCTCTTATACAGGCCAGCTGTGGCCTGACTGGGGCGTGGCCCAACTGCAGCTACTTCCCCAATCAGCCTAGCAGCGGTTAGAGCTGCAGCCCTCTGCAGGGCTGCTTTTAACCCCTGCTATTTTAGGAGCGGAATAACCACCCTGCTACACCCCTGCCAGGGAGGGCTCTAACTTTTTTGCTGCCCCAAGCAGCAAAAAAAAGCGCCACGCCGCCGGAGCCCCCCCCCCCCCCCCCCCACCGAGTGCTGTGACGCCGGAGCCCGCCGCGCCCCCCCGCCGAGCGCTGCGCCGCTGGAACCCCTCCCTGAGCGCCGCACCCCGCCCATGCGCCGCAGCGCCCCCGCCA
>NC_048312.1:28960470-29023854 GCF_013100865.1 Trachemys scripta elegans | reverse complement strand
GCCGTGCCACGCTGCCCCCCGCCACCCCAAGATTGGCCGCCCCTTACCAGGTGCCGCCCCAAGCATGTGCTTGGTTGCCTGGTGCCTGGAGCCGGCCCTGACCCCTGCATTCAAACACAGTGTAAAACTTTAGAGCCTACAAGTCCACTCAGTCCTACTTCTTGTTCAGCCAATCGCTAAGAGAAACAAATTTCTTTACATTTACGGGAGATAATGCTGCCCACTTCTTAATTACAATGTCACCTGAAAGTGAGAAAAGGCGTTCGCATGGAACTGTTGTAGCTGGCGTCACAAGATATTTACATGCCAGATGCCCTAAACTTTCATGTCTATTCATGCTTCTGCCATTGTTCCAGAGCACATGCTTCCATGCTGAAGACGCTAGTTAAAAAAATAATGCGTTAATTAAATACATAACAAAAAACCTACATTTGTAAGTTGCACTTTCACGATTGAGATTGCACTACAGTACAGTACTTGTATGAGGTGAATTGAAAAATACTGTTTCTTTTGTTTATCATTTTTACAGTGCAGATATTTGTAATCAAAAATAATATAAATTGAGCACTGTACCCTTTGTATTCTGTGTTGTATTGAATTCAATATATTTGAAAATGTAGAAAAACATCCAAAAATATGTAATAAATTTCAATTGGTATTCTATTGTTTAACAGTGCGATTAATCGTGATTAATTTTTTTGAGTTAATCACATGAGTTAACTGCGATTAATCAACAGACCTAATTTCCAAATGTTTACTTTGACGTTGCTATCAAATTGGCCTTTGAATAAGGAACCAATCAGCCTCAGAATTCCTTTTATGTTATGCAAAGCAGCCCTGGATAAGGACAATTCACCAACCTGAGCCATGTGATTGACACAAACCCAGCGAGCGGAATGAAAGGAGGTCATGGGATGGGGAAGGGATGGGTGGGGATTGGGATATGTTGAACCTAGTCCCAATTCCCAAAGGCTCCTGGTGTTCCGAGATGCTCTATGACCTCACACTCATCCACAGCCTGTGCATCCCATCACCAAGCGGCCAGATGGATATAGCCTGACTTTAGCCAGGCTTTTGATTCTGTCTCGCATCACCATCTCAGAAACAAACTAGGGAAATACAACCTAGGTGGAGTTACTCTAAGGTGGTTGGAAAACTGCTCCCAGATAGTAGTTATCAGTGGTTCATAGTCAAGCTGGATGGGCATAATGAGTGGGGTCCTACAGGGATCTGTTCTGGGTCTGGTTCTGTTCAATATCTTCATCAGTGATTTAGATAATGGCATAGAGAGCACACTTATAAAGTTTACAGACAATACCAAGCTGGGAGGGGTTGCAAGTGCTTTGGAGGATAGGATTAAAATTCAAAATGATCTGGACAAACTGGAGAAATGGTCTGAAGTAAATAGGATGAAATTCAACAAGGACAAATGCAAAGTACTCCACTTAGGAAGGAACAATCAGTTGCAGACATAGAAAATGGGAAATGACTGCCTAGGAAGGAGTACTGTGGAAAGGGATCTGGGGGTCATAGTGGACCACAAGCTAAATATGAGTCAACTGTGTAACACTGTTGCAAAAAAAGCAAACATCTTTCTGGGATGTATTAGCAGGACTGTTGTAAGCAAGACACAAGAAGTAATTCTTCCGCTCTACTCTGCGCTGATTAGGCCTCAACTAGAGTATTGTGTCCAGTTCTGGGTGCTACATTTTAGGAAAGATGTGGCCAAATTGGAGTAAGTCCAGAGAAGAACAACAAAAACGATTTAAGGTCTAGAAAACATGACCTATGAGGGAAGATTGAAAAAAAATGTTTTTTTTTTAAGTCTCGAGAAGAGACGACTGAGGGGGGACATAATAGTTTGCAAGTACATAAAAGGTTGTTACAAGGAGGAGGGAGAAAAATAGTTTTCTTTAACCTCTGAGGGTAGGACAAGAAGCAATGGGCTTAAATTGCAGCAAGGGAGGTTTAGGTTGGACATTAGGAAAAACTTCCTAACTGTGAGGGTGGTTAAGCACTGAAATAAATTGCCTAGGGAGGTTGTGGCATCCCCGTCATTGGAGATTTTTAAGAGCAGGTTAGACAAACACCTGTCAGGAATGATCTAGGTAATACTTAATCCTCCCATGAGTGCAGGGGACTGGACTAGATGACCTCTCGAGGTCCCCTCTAGTCCTATGATATTCTAGGATGCCTTCTCCCACTGAGCTGCAGCAGCTACCCACTTCAAAGTGACTAGGTGAGCATCTGGGTCACCCTCCTGTACTATCTTGGACTAGTGCTGCTCAGAATGGGGGAGTGGGGTCAATCCCCCCCCACACACACGCGCACACACACACACACACACACACACACAGCTCTCAGGGAGTCCATATAAGGGGAGTAAGATTCAGGAATGGGTTAAAGAGGCAGACAAGGCCTTAATTAGCCCTGCTGTTGCCGCACCTGGGGAAGGGGTGTGTCTGGTAGGGCAAAATTATCAAGAAGGAAGCCCAACAGCGGGTAGGTGAAAGCCAGGAGAACGTCCTGGGGCTGACAGAAGGAACGAGGATGCTGGCAGTGGGCCCTGACGGCAGAGGGGCATGAGCCCTTGGAAAGAGGCTAAAGTGGCTGAGGATGGTTGCAGGAGGTAGGAAAACTAGGCCAGAAGTAAACAGCTGCTGCAGGAGATGAAGACTCTTGGTGTGGTGGCCCCAAAAGAGGGTGTAGTGAGGACTAAGGGACTGGAATGGACTAAGGTGGTGAGTTTGCTGGGGCTGGAAACACTGTTAGATTTGTCTGTGTTTTCAGAATCCCAGGGGAAGGCCTGAGGGCCCAAGCAGGGGTCCCACAGTTACAGAGACTGTGGTTTTGACTTGGGATTTGGTACCTGAAAGGGTGAACTAGCTGGAGGGTTAACTTGTGGTAAGCGGGGAACCACTGGGTGTCCAGAAAGGCTGCTGACAGGGGCAGTGAGAAGAAGAAACTCCGCTATGCGTGCTCAGGCGCCAGGCAGTGGGTCGCTCTTTCGTGGGATTTTTGTCATGAAAAGTTGATAATTTTTTTTCACTTTCCCCCAGAAAATTTAGACTTTGTCAAAAACTGCATATTTTTTGGCTGAAACTGAACGTTTTCCAGTTTAAAAAAATGCTCAAGGGAAGCGAACCCTTTGGGTTTTCACCTAAATGAAAATGTTCCATATGGGGAGGGGGGAAAAAGTCTTGATGGAAATGTTTTGAACCCCCTTAGCTGAGACTAGAGGTGTTGCCAGATTGTAAGCCTTGTAATATTTGGTCCCTTTCCTAAGCCCAATGGCTGGAACCAGGTTATAAACTGAGGTTCTCAGTTATCACTTTTTTTTTAAAAAAAAGTTTCTAGTCCTGGTGGCTGCAGGGAGACATGTTTCAGGTGTAGAAAGAAACTTAGGGAAGAAAAACAAATTTCCCCTGAAAGTCTGGTTCCAGATTAAGTTATCTCCCATCCAAAAAAGTTTGGCAATTTTTTTTAACAAGTAGCTGCAACAATAAACCGTAACCTCAGCATGAGTTTTTTCCTCAAGCCTGCATAATCCCGGCAGAACCTCCTGCATCCCAGACTCTTGTTCCCTGTGCCCAGGTTTCCAGATCATTGGTGGAAATTAACCAGACATGCGGCAGCACAATGAATCAGCCGGACGCACTCAGCTGGTTTTTTGCACGTTCCAATAGACGTGAACTGCCGCCCTGTTACGGGAACTGATCGTGCAAACATTCACATTGGCATACTACTCATGTGTTGGGGTCTTCACATGGTGAAATTCATCTCATACAGAAGGCCTGTGCCTGGCTTATGGACCACTAAAGCCCTTATAGGGAGTACATGATACTGGCCTTTTGCGGAGAAGTGAATTTCACCACAGTAGGAGTAAGGGCTTCATTCTCATGCCCCTGCCGCTGAGATAACCTCGAACACCTGGTCACTTCACACTCTGTGCCAGTCAATTTACAATATTTGCTACTGTGTCATTATTGAACATTAAACTTCACTTGTCTTGCAGTTCTCACTGAGACTTAAAAAAAAAAAAAAAAAAATCAAGCCAACCCCGTTGACTCGGCTATGCTATACTCTAATATATTGTCTGTAGGGCTGCATATGAAATTCTTGTTTGCATCATCTGTTACATTAATTGGCAAATCTTTTTATAATCAAGAGAAATCCTGTTTGTAAAGGGATACGCACAAGAGGACAAAGGTAAGGCCGCACTTCACTCTGCATTGCCTGGCTTCGGACAGCTTGTTTTCTCAACCTCAACATTCCGTGAGCACTAGTTCTTTGCATGGAATTTCCTTGTTCTTTCCCGACTGTCCCAAAATACAATTATGCAGATGGCACTTCCCAAACGCTGCCTTTCCGGGGTCACAGGAACACATCCGCCTTCAACGGCTCGCTCTGGGTGTAAATGCAGCCAGTTCCTATGGTGCGTGGGTTTTCTGGTGTTCTCTGAGATGTGCGTGTCGTCTAAAGCCTCTCTCACACTCGGGACACTTATAGGGCTTGTCTGTCATGTGGATTTTCTGATGCTGAATGAGTGTCGAGCTCCGGCTGAAGCTTTTCTCACAGGTGGGACATCGATAGGGTTTTTCTCCCGTGTGGATCCTTTGATGATCTATGAGGCCCGACTTCTGAGTGAAGCTTTTCTCACACTCGTTGCATTTAAAGGGTTTCTCTGCGGTGTGGCTCCTCTGATGTGCCATCAGCTTGGAGCAGTGGACAAAGCATTTCTCACATGCAGAACACTTGTAAGGCTTTTCCCCTGTATGGGTTCTGGAGTGCTTGGTAAGGGTTGTGCTGGACCGGAAGCCTCTCTTGCACTCGGGACACTTAAAGGGCCTCTCTCCTGTGTGGACTCTGCGGTGTTCAACAAGACGGGATCTCCGAAAGAAGCTCTTCTCGCATTCGCCGCACTGGTAGCGTCTTTCCCTTCCGAGGGCGTTCGGCTGATCGAAGGGGCTGTCCTCCTCCGTGTGGACTCGGAGGCGGTGATCGCTGAGGGCCGAGCTGCGGCTGAAGCTCTTCTCGCACTGGGGACATTTGTAGGGTCTCTCTCCTGTGTGGAGCCTCTGGTGCTCAATGAGCCGGGAGCTGCGGCGGAAGCTCCTCTTGCATTCAGGACACTGGTAGGGTCTCTCCCCGGTGTGGATCCGGCGATGCTCGGTGAGGTGCGAGTTCCGCACGAAGCTCCTCTCGCACTCGGGGCACTGGAAGGGTCGCTCCCCTGTGTGGATTCTCTGGTGTTTGATCAGGTGGGAGCTCAGCGCGAAGCTTTTCTCACACTCTGTGCATGAAAAGGGCCTCTCTCCGGTGTGGCTCCTCCGATGCGCGATCAGCGCCGAGCCCTGCTTGAAGCTCTTGCCGCACTCGCCGCACGTGAAAGGCCTCTCGCTCGTGTGGGTCCTGTAGTGGGTGGTGAGGGTCGAGCGGTTCCCGAAGCTCTTCCCGCACTCGCCGCACTGATGGGGCTTTTTCCCAGTGTGGACCCTCTGGTGCTCCGCCAGCCGCGAGCCTCGGCTGAAGCTCTGCTGGCAGTAGCTGCACGTGTAGGGCCTCTCCCCCGTGTGGACTCTGTAATGCTGCAGCATGCTCGTGCTCTCTGCGAAGCTCTTCTCGCACCTGGGGCACTGGAAGGGCCTCTCCCCTGTGTGGATTCTCTGGTGTTTGATCAGTCTGGAGCTCTGGCTGAAGCTTTTCTGGCACTCGGGGCATTCGTAGGGTCTCTCCCCCGTGTGGAGTCTCTGGTGCTCCACAAGCTTAGAGCTGCGGCTGAAGCCCCTCCCGCACTCGGGGCAGCTGTAGGGTCTCTCCGCCGTGTGCACCTGCTGATGCTGAATAAGGTGTGCACGCCGGCTGAATTCCTTCTCGCAGGTGGGGCACTTATAGGGTCTCTCCCCAGCATGGGCTCTGGAGTGAGCGGTTACATGCAACGGGTGAGGAAAGCGTTCGTTGTATTCCACGCAGCAGTGCAACCTCTGCTCTCCGGGGGTTCTCGGGGAGGCAGCGGCATCTTCCACTTCATTGAATCCTCTGCCACACCGATTCACTCCACCACGTGGGTTTCCTGCTGGCTTCCCCTGCTGTCCTTCTGACGCAGGCTGCCCCTCGCCCACACCCCCGCCGCAGCCTGGGAAAGCAGTCGCTCTGGCTCCTCGTGGCTCACCCAACCTCTCCGGAGACTCCTCGTCGTTAGTCCCTGAGACGAGCTCATCGGCTGGAATACAGGGGAACCCAGAGCTGGATTAGTGCATGCACACGGATCAATGGCTACTGTACGTATTTCATAAATGCCTACGATCGATATATGTACGGCAAGTCCTGTTTTCAAAAGTGACTGAGATACTGCAGAGCCTTAGGCTTGGCCTGCACTACAGCTAGGTCGACAAAGCAGCTTACGTTGACCTAATGACGTCAGTGTCGCACTACAGCCGTGCTCCCGCCGGTGGAAGCGCCCTACTGCACCGACCTAACGCCACCTCCACAAGAGGCGCAGGGCTTATATCGGGGTAGTTAGGGCAAAGCAGGGTCTGTGTTACTTACATGGGCTGTTGGCTGTCTCTGCTGGAGCCGTGAAACGGACAAGAAAGCTGGCTCCAGGCTCCCCAGCCGGGCTGCTGCGAAGTCTCTGCTCCAGGCTGGGCTGCCTCCCGTGGTCCCAGTTCCCCACTCCCTGCCGAGAGCCCAGCTGTCCCCCAGGGTCCTGCTTCCCTGCTCCTCACCGGGACTACAGCAGCCAACCAGACTGGGTGTGAATCTCCCCGCTGGAGGCCAGAAGCCTTGGATGGCTTCCCCCTGACGCCCAGCTGGGAGCAGGGACCCAAAAGCCGGGGGGGGGGAGGAGAGCTGCGCAGAGCTGGGAGCCCTGGGGCTCAGCCCCCCACACTGCCCCTCTCCAATCAATGGAAGTGCTCCTGGTGAGGATTCACAGCACTGTGGCTGTACAACGATCTAACCTGGGTCGATTTAAGATTGTAGTGTAGACATGTCCTTATCCTCATTGAAGTCAATGGGATTTAGGCCTAAGGGCTAGCTCCACAAACCAACTGAGGTTCCCACTGGAACCCTCAGCCCCAGATTAGGTGTCCAGGCTCCCCACACAATGCATGAGCGTCGGGTACCTAAGAATGGGAGTTACAGGAGACAGCAAGCGGAGTGTGTTGCTGCTTAGGTTAACCAGTGGAAAATGCTGAGGAGAGGCTGGGGCTCAAAGGTCATTAGAATTGGGATTCACAGCTGGGAACCCTCTCCTGGAGTTAGGTGCCTAAGCCAGGGCAGCCCTTTCGCACAAAAAGCCAGACCGAGAACCCCACCCCATTAGAGCCAATAACCCAGGGGTTGGGGCACTCACCCGGGAGACGAGACCTGTTTTCAAATCCCCACTCTGCCCGATTTGGAGCGGGGACATGAACTTGGGTGCAAACCTCTCACCAGTGCCCTCACTAGCAGGCCCTTGAGTGTTCTGGGCTGGCTTTGTTCAGGTTAGTCTTGCTATGAGAACACCAACTGGATTGGGCCCCACAGGCAGGAAACACCTAGCTAAAGAATCCCATCGGGGCTTGGGCATGAGCTAGGATGCTGAGCAACTTGGCAGCCTCAGGAGTTGCCTGGACTTGTGCCTGTCTGCCAGCCCCGAGGGAGCGTCACTTGCAGAAACAGGGGTGCCTGCGGGATTGGGCAGAAGCTAAGAAGGGGTTCTGAGGATCTCTGTGGCACTTGGGCACTGGAGTTCGGTGCCAAAGTCCCTTCGTGGTTCTCGTCCTAAATCCCTTCTGAAAATGGGACTTGGGCTCCTTGGAAAATGTTGCCCATCGTCTACAAGGTAATATCTCAGCAGCCTATTTAATGAACTTGAATCTGGAATTCCAGACAGTTCAAACAACCATCTAATACATGCATAATGATCCTACTGCTATTCATAGACGACCACTTGTTTTCTCTGTTTTGTGTCTTGTACAAGCAGACAACACTTAAAATTGACATCTCTCAAGCATACACTACTTGTTCCTAAATCTCAGTCTTGCAAGAACAAGCACCAGCTGGAATTTAGTTGCCATTTACTGAAAATGAATGGGATTCATTTATAGAGTATTTGATTCATCCTAGAAAATCTCTCGTATGTGGGCTAAATATTCTGTAAACTGGAATATGCTTCACAAGAATATCTTGTGTATTCTTTTGTAGGATCTTTTTTATTGTTTACAAGAAACTCTGAACTCAAGTGTTCAATAGAATAAATAAGTGAACTAATATATATATTACAACCATCAGATTAAGGAAGATTCATTGCAAATGGAATCCGGTGGAAGAAGGAAGCTTTTGAAATACTTGTCTGTCTGGGTTTGGCTGATTAGAAGGTTGTCCCACATTTTCCCTGCCCTGGTCTCTTCTGGGCTGTTATCTATGCAACATAGAGAGCTATCTAGGGCAGTGATTCTCAACCAGGGGTCCGGGGCCCCCTGGGGGGCCATGAGCACATTTCAGGGTATCCGCCAAGCAGTGCCAGCGTTACCCTTGCTGGGGCCCAGGGTAGAAAGCTGAAGCCTCACCACATGGGGCTGAACACCGGGGCCCTGAGTCCCGCCACGCGGGGCTGAACACTGGGGCTCTGAGTCCTGCCACGCAGGGCTGAAGCCAAAGCCTGAGCAATGTAGCTTTGTGGGGGCCCCTGGCAATTGCCCTGCTTGCTACCCCCTAACGCCAGCCCTGGCTTTTAGATGCAGAAAACCAGTTATTGTCGGTCAAGTGCAATGGAAGTAGGTGGTTCCTCTGGGCTCATATAAAATTCATATGGATTGGATCAACCATCAACTGTTCTCAGTGGGGAGTAGGCATGTTTGTGCTCCTGGCTGGAGAACAGCTGACTGGCAGTGCAAGAAAGGCAATCCAAGCCATTAGAGAACAGCTTCTGGGACCCTCCCAATCCAAAATCACATCACGCAGCACATTGTCTTTGGTCAGGACCCCACTCCTGAAAGTCACTGATCTGTAGTGACCGCAAGCACGAAAACGAAGGAACTAGAGAGGTGTCCCTAGTGCTACATACCTCACTGCTGGGCCCTCTGTATGCACTGTCCAGCAAGAAGTGCAGGTACACATGGCCTCCTCTTTAAAAGTGGCCACTGATTTGGGGTCCCTGAATTGCTGGGTCCCCAAGTGGAGACACTGTTGTTCTGATTTTTCAGAGGTTTTCAGCATGAAGATAAGGCACCTGGTGTCTCGTGCCAAGATTCAGGTACCCAGAGGCAGTGGGCATTCTTCAAAACGTTGGCCATGAGCTCATTATGTTTAGTAGTGTCCCTAAGACCATGTGGGTTTCTGGGGGTCTCTCACAAGAACAGTGAGCATTATATTGCTAAAGCCAGACAAGTCACTTCAGCCAGACTGTAACTAGGAAGGGGGATGGGAAGAGAATTACTTAGCCAGTAAGGAAAAGGACAAAGATAAATGGCTGAAAGGCTGAGAAGAGGGTGGAGCTAGATATGCAAGTTAACAAGGATGGGGCCACGTTAGCTTTTTGGATTCAGAGTTTTGGTTAACCTATTCGGAAGATGGAGACCACACGCAAGCCAGTCCAAGTTCAGATTGCAAACACCCCCAAGGTTTGGGGAGTTCAGATCCAGGGCTTGTCATTTGGGATCATTAGCATGAACATTGTATTACTATGCAAATCAGAACGCACACTGTATTATTATGCAAGTAAGTGTGCACATTTTCATTACTATGGAAATTGTGTGGCAAATTTTATTACTGTGAAAATTAACATGCACATTTTTATTAGTATGCAAACTGGAATATGAAAGGATAAAACGAGGCCAAATCTTTTGGTCCTCCAGTAGTTTCAGTCAGTCCTTGCGTCACTGAACGCTTCTTTTGAGGAAACACCGAGTCAGAGCCAGACTAGCCCATTTTTTACTAGGAAGCTTTTGAAAGATGGAAATAACTGTTGAAGTGTAAATTGTTACTCACCTGAGGAAATGTACCTGGAACTGCCTCCTTCCCCCGAGGCCTGGCAAGTCTGGGCACATGGCTCTTCCCCTCGTTCTATCAGCCAGATAAGGGCAGGTTTCGTAGCTGCATGGCCTGGCACTGGAGAAGATTGAACATCATTTCAAATATAAAGATTTTAGTATTTTGTAGGGGACAAAATAAATAAACAAACTTTTCCACTGAACCTTTTTTGGATGGGAAAATTGGGTTTTTGACTAAACACTTTTTTTTGGTGAGACGTGTCTGCTTGCTGCAGAAACTGTTGTTTAGGTGAAAAACTGAATATCCAAAACCAAATATTTCCATCCTGAAGTGCTGCCACAGTACCCCATGCTCCCATCCTCCTCCATGGGCTGGGCTCCCTAGCTGGACTTTTGTCTCCCATTACGCAGCATGGCAATGTGACCACCCGGGTGCACCACCTCCCCTCAACAAGACAGGAGAGCACTGTGCATCATGGGAGATGTAGTCCAATCAGGGACCCCAGTCTACAGAATAAAATGGAGCATGAGGCACTTGAACTACAACTCCCAAGGCACTGCAGCATCATTTTTCGAATAGAAATATTTTGGGGTTTTGATTTTCTGTGGGGAAAGCCCCATGGAATATTCTGACAAAAACTATTCTTCATTTTCATCTAAATTTTCTGCAGGAAAAAAAGACCAGAACACTTTCCAACCAGCTACCTTAGACATTTGAAGGGAATTTGCTGGCAGCAGAAATTATTTTTGTAACCATGAGACTGATCCCCTCAGATTGCTCCCAAAGTGGATAGCTTATAGGCAGGACGTGCTTTCCCCCTCTCTGTCCTGGAGGAAGAGCAGTTTGGTTTTCCGAGCAGTTTGGTTTTCCCACCAGTTTAGTCCTTGGACTTTCTGATGGGGCTACTTACAACTTGTGGAATTAAGCCCTTGTCTAGTAAAGCTCTCCAAGAACATGTTTAATTGTAAGCACATGAGTGGTCCCCCTGAAGTCAGTGGGAATAGTCCTATCATATCCTTACAGCACTTTGCTGGATCAGGGCCTTACTGCCTGCTGTGATGGAGTTTGTGATCTAGACCCAAAGCCACTGGGAACAGGACTAGGGCACGCTAATCATTCGTTTCACACCAAAATTAGGGATGGTCTAGGCAGTATTTGGTCCTGCCATGCGGGCAGGGGACTGGACTCGATGACCTCTCGAGGTCCCTTCCAGTCCTATAATCTATGAATCTATGAATCTATAAATGGTAACTGACGTGAAACCAACACCATTTCTTCACCGAATGCTAATGAGGACCCCATGTACAGTATGTACATATGTGCTGGAATTATGGGTGCTGGGGGTGCTCCTGCGCCCCCTGGTGTGAAGTGGTTTCCATTAGGTACAGGGTTTACAGTTTGGTTCGATGGCTCTCAGCCCCCCCACAATACAAATTGTTCCAGCCCCCTTTATTGGAGACATGGGTGAGCGGAGAAGTTTGGATGGTGAGGCAGCATTAAAAATTCCTTCAAAGCCCGTGGATTGAATCATTCACCTATTTACACACCTGAACACGCTCTTCTCATTTTAGGAGGGTTTTACTGAATGGAGCTTGTGTAGCACGTAGGTGACCTCATTGTTTGGTGTCTCCTGGGGAGCCTGGACAGAATGCTGGGGTCTCTGGATTTTAAGTCTGCACAATTTATAAGCTAACTCCTTAACCACGTGAACAAAATGTGTCAAATCAACATCTCCCTGTCCATGGTACTGACTGATATGGCCAGCCTACATCTCCCATGATGCAATGTGGTCTCCCCTCTGACTAAGCTGTGTTGTGCATCATGGGAGTCATATATGACGGCAGGTATATCATGGGATATACCAGCCAGGGAAACTGGCCCATAGGGGAGAATGGGGCCTTCAGGCACCTGAACTATACTCCCACGTGGCACTGCAGCACCACAGGGAGAGGTTTAATGCTGACCTGACTTGAAACAAAATATTTGGCCATTTCAAATTGAAATTTTTCTGAACTTTTTGTTCCATGAACAATTGATATTACAAATCTTAATCTGGATTCGGGATGAAAACAAATGTTGAAATATCCGTTTCCTGCGTGACACAAATTCCAGTCATTCACTTGGCGCTAGTCATCATTCAGAGATGGTTGGTTGAGCAAGAGTCTAGGAAGCAGTCTCTGGTTTTAGAGCTGGCCGGTCTCACCTTAGTCCACTTTCCTCAGACTCCCGGGACGGGGCTCGCTTCTCTATTAGAAAGTGTATTTTAGCAGCAACCTGGTGTCTCAGTGTTTAAGACTTCAATCAATTAGCACATAACAACGAGGCTTATAAACGCATGAAGCAGCAAGGGGCAGGGAATGAGGGTTAATCTTGGGGCTGGTATATAATATTTTGCTTCTCCTGGTTACCTGTGTGGGATTTTAAATATTCCTGCATTATAAAACATGTGTAGGTAGTTGCCCTTAACAATGGAACTTGTAATCTCTCAAACGATCACTCCATGTTATACCCTGTAATGAAGCAGATTTTAAATCAATATTTAGTGTACAAATTAGCTTTTCTTATATGCTTAGTTAAATGTGAAGAAATACATAATACTTATTTGCAACTGGAGGATGCTGTCAACAGAGATATTACAGGTACTGCTATATTTTGGGAGCATGTGAGGAATCTGTGGACTTGTCTACACACAGCTTTTGTACTGGTTTGAAACTGATTTAGTTACAGTGGTGCAACCCTCCATTGTGGACCACCAAAAATCAATGGAACATGGAAATAACCATGAACTGAATCTGAGTGAGAGCTGGCAAAGAAAAATCATTTTTACCCAGGGAAATCAAAGTCTCATAGTTGTCCCTCATCACGTCTCTGTACAGCTCTTTCTGCCATTCCGCTAGCTCCTCCCACTCCTCCTTGCAGAAATAGATGGCAACATCGTCAAATGTGACCAGAGCCTGAAACGACAAATAAACCATGATCAGCAAGGTCTGCTTCAGTTACATCCTGACACTGGCAGGGCAGGGGAACTCACACTGCGAACACACACTCAAGCTGGTGCATCCCAGGGGAATCCCACACTTGCAGCTCTCCCTTGTCCCCACAGGGCTCTGATGGAAGGAAATCAGTCTCCAAGGGATGCTGGGATGGTGAGTAGCAGCTTTGCCATTCTCACAGTGGAGACTCCCCAACGAGGCAGCACTAGTTGCCACCACCCCTCTCGAAATGAGGGACATGTGACCGTCAGGATGAGGGACAATGCCCTGTGAAATGAGGGACACGATGAGGGACGCCCATTTCTTTACTGAGCACTCCCAGGAGTGCACATTTCCTGCTTCTCCACACCCCCATCACCAATGAGCCTTTAAAAGCCTCCCTGCTCTGCCAGCTCCACCTCCCTCTCCCCACCAAACACACCTGCTCTCTCCCATAAGCCACATCCTCCTTCCCTCTCCAGCGCTCCTCCAAGCCTGTTCCCCCCCAGTGACCCCTCTGAAGCAGTGTCCACCCCACCCATCCAGCTCCCCTCCAAGCTTGGGGGCCTTCTCCCCTGCCCCACATACCTTCTAGGACTGAGGACTTACAACTTACAACTGTGCTCTGGGCAGCCAACAGCACAGCGTAGCCACAGCAGGGTCACCTGATTGGCTTGCTGCCTTCTTTGGACAGCTCTTAGGCCCAAGAGCAGCTCTCTGGCTGCTCAATGAGGCACATGCCCGCAGCTGTGGTCTTGCCGCTGCCTGCCCTGCTCCCAGCCTTGAGCCCAGCCTGGCTCCTGCCTTGTTCCTGTCCTACCCAGTTCATTCCACCCCTGCTCGGTTCCTGGCTCTGGCTTCTGCACTATCCCTGGCCACTGACTCCAGCTCCGACCACGAGGCCTGACCGCCCATGCCCCTGTCCATGACAATGCCTCAACCACCTTCACGTGGATGCTAGAGGGACTGGAGGCTCGCGCTCTCCTCTGAAGCAGGATCAGCCCCCACCCTGCACAGCAAGGCCCCGTGGCTCTGCACTCAGAGCCCATGGCTGGGTGGGCAGTGAGAGCTGTGGCTCCACAAAACCTGCCTAACAAGCAGGGTGATAAGATGCCCCCCCCCCCCGGTCCCTGTGTCACAGGAGGCTGCAGCTGCCCCCTCCCTGCACTGCTGATCGGTTCAATAGTGGATCGGCAATGAGGGACTGCATGCTGGCAATGTTAAAAATCAGGCCAGATGCGGGGTGTCTACAGGCATAAGTGAGTGAAATGTTCTGGCTGTGTCATACAGGAGGTCAGACTCGATGGGCTAATAGTCCCTTCTGGCGTTGGTGTCTATGAACCAACGACAAGCAGATAGAAGAAAGGGCTCAGAGAACAAGCCCTTGTTTGTGCTGAGCGCCGCAGACTGGAAGTCCAGCGTTTCTCTGCATGCACTGCCTTTGCTGGGTGAGGTGCAGCTGCACTGAGGGGTGGAGGGATTACGTGGAGCTTGGCAGAGCTGTCCCTGTGATAGGAGGAGATGTGCCCATGTGCCTTGAGGGATCCAGGCCACATTTCAGTGCTGAATTTTGAAAGTTGTGTCCATAAACATGCACCAGGGTGTCTTCTTGCCATGGGGACCACCAGCAATCCGGTGGTGGGCTGCTGGGGCTGAGGGAGACCAATGCCTCAGACGGGTGAAAGGGGGGGCAGGTCTGGTGTAGGCTCAGTGTTTGAATGTTCGGCAGGTGCAGATAGTTCCTGTTTGCTACACCTGACTAAAGCCAAGTTTTACCTGAGCAAAGAGGTGTTAGACTCTGTCCTGCAGTGCTCATGTGTGTGCTCTGTTCCCAGGGGGTTCTGTAGCACCTATGTGGGTAGCGTGCTAGTACATGTTACTGGCGTATTGAGGCATTGCTCAGAGGGCAGAGTTAAGGTCGCATTGTGGGGGTGGCATGTTTACATTTAGCCACTCCGTGTTCAGGGCAAAAGGCACCAATGAACAACCTTAACTCTGCATTAACGAAGTTTTGGGGCATTTGATTTCCTTGTTTGTTTTTAAATAATTTCTCATCACCCACATGTTCCTCAGCCCAACTTTCATCCTCCATGGCTCTAGCTCCTTGGCAAGAATTGGCAAGAATCCTCGGCCACAGAATGCATGAGCTGCATGTTCATCCCTTCACATCTCTTGTCTGCCTGGCCATCACAGCCTGGGTCTCCCTCCTCCACTTCGAGAGGCAGATGTCAGCATGGACCCTGCAGGTTGAGGAGCTGGGGAGAGGGTGCAAGAGCCATGCAGGGACCAGCATGGAGTCAGTGGTGATCTTTTTGAAGGGGAGGGGGGGACAGACCTGGGGAGCATGTACCAGCTGGAGGCAGGGAATGGCAGGAGAATGGAGATGTAGAGTCCCTACCGCAAATCTGGGCCTAGTGTGTGGAGAAGAGGCTGTCCTCCTGGAGGCTCAGAGATGTGAAGTGGCCCATTCATCTCAATGTGGTGTTCTCAGCTGAATGAGAACACCCATGGATGTGAATACAGCCTGAAACAATAACTCTGAGCGGAGTGAACCGCTCCATTCATCTCAGGCCTTGTCTACACTGGCAAGTTTCTGCGCAGGAAAGCAGCTTTTTGCGGTTAATCCCGAGGCGTACACACTGCCAAGCCACTTAGTGCGCAGAAACTGCGTAACTGTAGTGCTCTAAAACCCCCCACCCCGACGAGAGGCGTACAGCTTTCTGCGCCGGGACTACAGCGCTGCGGTGCCAGCGTAGATACCCTGGTCAATTACAGCGCTGCGATTGGCCTCCAGGAGCTGTCCCACAATGACTGTTCCTGCCTCTCTGGTCATCGGTTTGAACTCTTCTGCCCTGCCCTCAGGTGACCAACCATCAAGCCCCAGCCCGTCCATTCCTTTGCAGATTTGAAAGTCCCCTTCCTGTTTGCTCAGTAACGCGTGCAGTGGTCTCAGCGCATCTTTCCAGGTGGCCATGCCTGCTCCACGCACCAGGCGATCCCCACTCGGAGCAATGCTGAGCAGCTGGAAATCATCAGCATCTGGGGAAAGGAGGCTGTCCAGTCCCAGCTGCACTCCAGCCATAGGAATTATGACACCTACAGACAGATGTCACAATGCATGACAAAAAGAGGCCATGACTGGGACACATTGCAGTGCAGGGTCAAAGTGAAGGAGCTGCAAAACGGCTACCACAAGGCGCAGGAGGCTAACAGCCGCTCCAGTGCTGCGCCCACGAGCTGCCGTGATACTCGGCGACGACCCCACCTCCACTGCGAAGACCCCTGTGGATACTTCGTTGGCTAAGTGGATCTGATTTGGGGAATTGCTGAAGCGAGTTGTTGGGGGCAGAAGGGTTGCAGAAAGCAGGCTTGTGTCCCACCACATGCCTAGTCTGAGCGGCAGAACAGGCTATTGATTGACTCCCTCACGTCACGGGAGTCTCCCTCAGAGATCCCCAGGAAACTCTCGTGGAGATACTGGGCAATCCGCTGCCGCAGGTTCCTCAGCAGAGCTGCTTTGTTTCTTGACCCATTAACGGTAACTTTCCCACACCACTTTGCCGTCACGAAGGGGTGGGGACCATTTCTGAACACAGGTGAATCGCATAAGGGCCAGAGCAGAAGCCACAGACTTGGAGAAGACCCTCCCTTGATTCCCTGCTCACCCTCAGCGGCGAGATATCTTCCATAATGAACACAGCCTGTGGAAAGTGTGGGGACAGGAATGATTATCAGGCCCCCTCTACAGTGCTGGCTCTCCCCAAGAGCCACGTGCCCAGTGTACAGCAGGGTCCGGGAAGAGCGATTTCCCTGTCCCTGTGGCTACTCATTATTTTGGGGGTCTTGTGGCTCATGTGTGCTTGCCTGGGGCCAGCCAGTTAGTGACAGGTGTGTGAGTACTGGCTGTGTTTTAAAGCACTGAATCAGTGTTGTCTGTGTTGCAAACAATACTGCTTCTGCTTTGTTATCAGCGACTGAACGGCTGCGCAGAATTAGAAAGCGGCCAAGAAGAACTAAGGAGGACTTTCTGCATGAGGTCATGATGCACTCCGTTGCCGAGGAACAGGAATTGAAGGAGTAGCAGGACAGAGAGAAGAGGGACCGAAAGGAGAACGTGGCACACCGGAAAGAAGCCACGGAGCGGCTCTTAAACATTATGGAGCGCCAAGTAGACAAGCTCCAGGCGTTACTAGCTCTTCAAACTAAGCAGTTCTGCGCCTGCCCTCTCCTACAGCCGCTGTCGCAAAACTCTTTCCCATGCACTCCCCCACCCACCCAACACACTCTTATCAACCTCCTGGCTTCAGTCTATACCCGTGACATTCCACTCCTCCCCCTTCACAGGCCAGCACTGCGGATTCCCACTACCCACTGCACTCAACACCCATCCCTCTGCAGCTTGGCCCTGCTGAAGTCCAGCACCCACTGCATTGTACTCCAAAGGAGAAGGTTGGGTATGATCCTTGGACATACACAAATCTGTAGCTGTCCTGGGACCCCTCCTCCTCTTGAGACCTTCCCTTCCCCCATCCCCCTCCCTGCTGATGAATTTTTTCATTTGACTCTCTCCTCTGGTTGTTGTCTTTTAATAAAAGAAGTGTGTTGGTTTGAAAGCAATCTTTATTCTATTACGTGAAAGCAAAAAGAGCACTGCAAAGCAACATACAATTATGTTAAGCCCCCTTCTTGAATCATATGCACCAATCACCTCCTAGCATTACAAGCACTGCAATCCCGAGCATAGCAACAAATATTAGTGGCTTTCAGCTTCAAATTGCTGCCTCAAGGCATCCCTGATCCTTATGGCCCTGCGCTGTGCCCCTCTAATAGCCCTGGTATAAGTATAGGAATATTGTCATCGGCCAGGTCCAGCTTCCCATACAGGCATCGCCAGCGGGCTTTTAAACAGCCAAATGCACACTCAACAGTCATTCTGCACTTGCTCAGCCTGTTGTTGAACCGCTCCTTGCTGCTGTCAAGTTGCCCTGTGTATGGCTTCATAAGCCACAGCATTAAAGGGTAGGCGGGGTCTCCCAGGATCACAGTGGGCATTTCGACTTCCCCTATGGTGATCTTCTGGTCCGGGGTCCCTGCTTGAACTTCTTGAACAGCCAGTGTTCCGAAAGATGCACCTTTCTGAATCAGCCTGCGTTAATGTCCGTGAAACACCCATAGTGATCCACAAGCACCTGGAGAACCATTGAGCAATGCCCCGTGCGATTAATGTACTCAGTGGCTATGTTGTCTAGTGCCAGAATTGGAATGTGTGCGCCAGCTATTGCCCCTCCACAGTTAGGGAAGCCCATTTGTGCAAAGCCATCCACAAGGTCACACATGTTGCCTAGAGTCATGGGCAGGATGCAATTAATGGCCCTGCACACTTCCATCAACACAACTCCAATGGTTGACTTTCCCATTCCGAACTGATTAGGGACCAATCGGTAGCAGTCTGGAGTAGCCAGCTTCCACAGTGCAACCACCACATGCTTCTCCAACAGCAGGGCAGCTCTCATTCTTGTGTCCTTGCGCCGCAGGGCTGGGGCAAGCTCCTCACACAGTCCCATGAATGTAGCTTTCCTCACGCGAAAGTTCTGCAGCCACTGCTCATCATCCCAGACACGCATCATGATGTGATCCCACCACTCAGTGCTTGTCTGCCGAGCCCAAAAGCGGTGTTCCACTGTGGTCAGCACCTCCGTGAATGCCACAAGCAATCTCCCGTCATAGCTACTACGTGTGGAGAGATCAACGTCACACTCCTCTTGCCTTTGTAGTTTAAGGAATAACTCCACTGCCACTTGTGATGTGTTGGTCAGAGCGAGCAGCATACAGGTCAGCAGTTCGGGATCCATTCCTGCAGACTGAAGAAGCAGAGCGCGCAATACACAAACCGTTGAAAGATGGCGCCAAATGCGGACGGAAGCACAGGGATTGCTGGGATGTGAAGCAATGCATCACAGGGCATTGGGACAGGACCCAGGATGCCCCGCGACCGCCACCCCCCCACCTTCCCACAAGTCTTAGTGGCAAAAGAGAAAGAGATGCTCTGTGGGATAGCTGCCCAGAGTGCACCGCTTCGAACACCGCTGCAAGTGCCGCAAGTGTGAACATGCTGTTGCACAGGTAGCTACCAGTGTGAACACACAACGGCGGTTTCCCTTCTGCACTCTCTGAGCGGTGCTGTAACTGCCGGCACTGTAACTTTGCCGGTGTAGACGTGCCCTCAGTGGTTGTCCCCTTCCCCTTTCCCTGGGCATTTACTGTCTGCTCACACATGGGAGGAGGGGGGTAAGGAGAGGCCTACTGCCCCTGTTTGTTCCCCCCCCACACCCTCCGAGTAGCAGGACCTCCCTAGACCTTTGCTCTCACACTGGGGAAGACAGTGGGGAGTTCACAGTTATCATGACCCCCCTCCTTTCCCATTTTTGTGGGGACCAGCCCCCTATGAGCCGGGACAATGGACACCGCCTTAAGAGATGGGGCTGTGAATGGGAGGCATAAACCAGAACTTTTGGTCTCTGAGCAAAATTTCGAAAAGGAGCCCCTCCAGAATGCAGGCAGAGAGCAAGGATCATACACAGGACACAGGGCTTGTCTACACTTCGAACGCTACAGCAGCGCCACTGTGCACTTCAGGAGATGCTACCCATGCCGATGGGAGGGCTGAGAGGTGGTAGCTAGAATTCTTCTGTCTGCCTGGGGACTTAGGTCGGCTTAGCTACAGCAAGGAGGGGCGTGGATTTTTCATACGCCCAAGTACCATAGACCAGGCCGCAGTCTCTGAAAACGGCCAAGGGAAGGGCGCGAATTCCCAGCGTGTGGGTGCAGATTGAACAACTGCATCGTGTCATCCTGAGCCACCAAGTTACCGTGACAACAGACTGCCTGGAAATGCTCTTGCTTCAGCAGAGCCCGAGCCTGTCTGCATGTGTGCAGTTCACTCTCAGGCGGATACATGGCAACCCGGAGTTACAAACTTTACCTCTGGTCCTGTTTTCAGCAGTGCTTCCTGGCAGGGGCAGCGGGGCCGTGCACTAGAAGAGGAACTGAGCGAGGGGGGTCAGTGTGCAGAGGGTCAAAGCCATAGTCTGAGCCCCAGACGTGCACACAGGAAAACAGTTGGAACGAGAAATCTGTAAAATGCTCATGGTAAGGGGGCTCTATCCCCTTGCTCAGATAGCCCCAAATGCAGCATTAACACTGCCCCGCAGTCCCACGGGGCACAGCAAATGTAGTCGATCCAAGGCAATATTTGGAGTCTGGAACACTTAGAATTGTTCATCTTCAAACCCGAAGCATTGCTCGACCTTACCTGGAACAGAACTGGCTCTCGGCTGTACCGGTAGCTGTGTTAGAGAGGCAGGCCTGTTTGTACAGCACCTAGCACAGTGGGCTCCTGGTCCATAAGCACTCCCACAATATAGATAATAAATAATATGGAAGAAATGTAAGCTCAGTACTAAGCCCACTCAGATAGGGCAATGTGAACCAAATGTCAGAGTTTGTAGGAAAAGGGTTCTCAGGGGAGAGGACTTTGTTGAATTCTGGTTCCAGGTTTAGAATTCACTCCTTAATAGAATCTCTTTAGCGAAGGAGTAACAAATGCGGATTTGTGTCTAGCACCGATATGCGACTGAAATCACTTTACAACTATGGAAGGATTTCTTGAATGTCTTCTATGTTCCCATCGCCTTCTGAACCAGGAAAGGGAATATGGGCAGCGCGTGAACCGCCAGCTTGGGGAGACAGGCCCCCGCCCCACCCCTTCTGCCCCAGGGGTCCCCTACCCCTTCTGCCCTCCCTCCCCTGCTGAGCCCAGAGACCCCCCACCACAGCCGCCGATGCCCAAGCCCCCTGGAGCACCAGCCAGGCAGCGTGGCCCCAACCTAGACTACGGGGGAAGAGCGGAAAGCAGGAGGGAGCCTGGGGGTGGAGTGTGGGCGGGGTCACGCCTGGCGGTTTAGGGAGGCTTAGCCTCCCCTAGCCTGTGATACCTGCCACCTGTGAAAGGGAAGATGAATAAAAGAGCCCTGGCCAATCAGAGCAATTCGATTGTTTTAGAGGCGCTAGAGCAGAAGGGTAGCCTCGTGGTCTAGGACTCAAGAGACTCGGTTCCATTGCCTGTCCGCTACAGACTGTGTGACATTGGGCAAGTCACTTGAGGCTGGTCTACACTGAAAACCCGTATCTGCCTAGCTATGGAGCTCAGGGGTGTGAAAAATCTGTAGCGCTTCAGTGTAGACACTCCCTACTTTGACAGGAGGGTTTCTCCCATCGGCGTGGGGAATCCACTGTCCCGAGAGGTGATAGCTAGGTGGATGGAAGAATTCTTCTGTCAGCTTGGCGCTGGCTACACTGGGAGTTAGGTCAGCTGAACTATGTGGCTGGGGGTGGATTTTTCCAACCCCTGAGCGATGTAGCTGGGTCAGCCTAACGTTTTAGTGTACACCAGGCCAAACCGCAGGTGTGCACAGCGCTAGGTCGACAGAGGAATTATTCCATCAACCGAGCTATCACCTCTCGGGGGGGGGATCAACTCCCACAACAGGAGAACCCTCCCATTGCCATAGTGAGTGTCTACACTTTAGCTCTACAGCGGTACAGGTGCAGCTGCGCCACTGTAGTGTTTTAAGTGTAGACATAGTCTTAGGGTGTGTCTACACTTACAGAGTTTTTGTGCTATAAGTTTCACCGGTGATAGGGACCTGGTGAAAGTAAAGCGCTGGTTTGTGTCCTCACTCAATTCCTCAGGCGTCAGAGTGTGTTTTACACTACCAGCACTTCCATCGCCAATGAGAGCAGTGCTGTAGGGCAGCTATCCCACAGTGCAGCTCTCTCGATAGGTCTTGTGGGAAGGGGGGTGGGGGGTGAGCGGAAGGCATTTTGGGTCCTTGCTCAGTTCCCTATGCTGCCCTGCTTCATGTCTCAGGAGCCCCATTACTTCCTTGTTTCTTCCGTGGCATTTTTTAAAAAACCTCCTGCTGTCTGTCTGCTTTCCCAGCCACATCTACAAACAAAGGGAAAGGGAGCTTCAAACTTCCCGGGGCTTACACGGGGAGGGGCGAACATCCCTACGTCAGAGCAGAGGAGATGCTGGCCAGAGTGGTCGCTTTTGGAACTCCGGAGGCCAAAAGGTGTTTACACTGCTAGAATGTGTCTTCACTTTCACAGCAGTGCTAAAAGAACAGCGGTAAGAGCTGTATGCCTCTTGTGAAGGTGGTTTTCTTTTTGTGGTGAAACTTCTGAGTTTCACCACAAAAAGTCATTAACAAGTGTAGATGCTCATGTGGTTTTAGCGCAAAAAAAGGGACTTTTTGCGCTTTAAATGGTAAGTGTAGACATAGCCTTAGTCTTTCTCTGCCTTTGTTCCCGTGCCCCCTTCAAATAATAGCACTTCCCTTACAACACCGCTATGTGATAGGATGGACTTAAAGATTCTGAGGTGCTCAGATACCATGATAATGGCAGCCACGTAAGATAAGATAGAGTCCATTAGTGATGAACCTTCCATTTTGAAAGATTTGGGATATTCTGGATGTCTTTGTCTTTCTGCATTTCTGGGATACTAGAGATTCGTTTGTCCCCCTCGACCTGGAAATAGGAAAATAAATTAATCTTCTCATCGTTTCCGGTGTCGGCTACTTGCCTCGTATTATTTTTGCCTAGAAAAGGTTTGCTCCTTTGAATACCACTGCTGGTTCCAGGCCTTTGTTTCCAATGATTTCTATATAGTACAAACCAATGTTTTTATTCTGACTCTGATCAGACAATACAAAGTGTCTAGACTTTAGCATGAAAAGTGTTTCATTAAATATAATATTGATTAAAATAAAAATTCATCAAGCCCCCACCTAGGCTCCTCTATGTCCCTCCTTAAAGTCTAATTTTGTCATGATGCCAACAGATCGCTATAGTCTGGCTGTGGATAGGCAAGTGGCAAGCTGTGACTTCTGAATTTCTGCTAAATTCTGTTAGCCTTAGTTTTATCTCATCCTCCCAGCTTGTCTGTCTGTTTTGTGTACCTGTTGTGGCCTATCTGACAGTCGACTTGTGGGCTCTCTGTGACATGTTCTCTGTCTGTACAACACCCAGCACAACAGGTCCGAGATCCGTGACTGGGGTTCCGAGGCGCTCCTGTGCTACAGTTAATAATCTTTACCATTATCACTGGTTGTGATCACGTTACAGCATTTGAGAACCATGGGCTATGCTAGAATGTTCACTGTATCTTCTACCCACAGGCATAGAGCCCATGAGATGCAGTGACGTTCCTACCTGAACAGAGCCGTCTGCAGCCATTTCCCTTCCCGATTCTCCTCGGACAAAGGGCTCGTTTCTCAGCGGTAGCTTGCCAGCCGGTGCGGAATCCAGGTCTCTTCCTGCCTGGGACAAGTTCCCCCCACCTGCTGTGCGGGGACTGCCTGCCCCTCGCTCCCCTTGCAGGAAAACACAAACGGAAGTTAAGTGACTGTAGGTGAGAAGCATTTCCGTGCAGCACTGGAACAAACCATCAAACTCTGCCTACATCCGCTTCTTGACTGTGAACTATCTTAATTTACAGAAAAGGAACAGGAATTTAACAGGCACAAAACGTAAGAGGAGAAGACGGGCTGCTCCAGTCCCCTGTGATAGTGAATATGGCAGCAGCAGCTTTCACCAATACAAAGGGCGAACAGCCCAGCGCCAGGTGCAGCAATGGGAGATCCTGAAGGGAACTGCGGGGGGAGGCCTGAGGGGGTAGCTGGGGCTGGGAAGCACTGGGAGAAGTTCTGGAGGAGGGGAGACCTGCTGAGGCCCTGCAGCCAGCAATGCCCAGGCCACAAAGGGGATTGCAGGGGACAGCTTCACCTGTGCATAGACACCCCTCAAGTGATACTGTGGTGGGCTCCTCCGAATCTGCAAGCAGCAAGAGCCAACAGGCGGGAGCAGGGAGTCGGGCCCAGCCCCGTGGGATAGGAGACACAGCTGCGCAGTGAATGCAGGGTGGGCTCGGTCCCCTCAAGAACACTTTCACCAGCCCCTTATGCCCCCAATTAATCAGCTACCTATGTTCAAAGTATGATGCAAACATTAACCAATTTATGGCAGCAAGACAATTATCCATCAGGTATTATTATCCCCATTGTAAACAGCTGGGGAAACTGAGGCAGGCAAAGAGTGGCTTGCCCAGGCCACACGGGGAGCTGGTGCAGAGATAGTATCGTATCTCCAAGGCTCCCTGTCTCCTACCCTGTGCTCATCCCTCCCTGCTGTCTCAATAGGGACCTGTTCACTGACCTTGGGAAAGGTAATGTCCCGTCCTCAGGGGATCTGGGCTGGCCTCGCACGCTTGTCTTTTCAGCAACAGAGCTGCTATTAGGGCCCCATGAGCACCTGGACTGACTGGTCCCTGGGCCTGGCTCCAGTCCAGGGGACTTCCCTCCCTCCCGCCTCCCATCCCCTGACCTCCTGGCTCCGGGGGACCTCCCTCCCACCCATCCATCCATCCCCTGACCTCCTGGCTCTCTCTGGGTCCAGGAGGGGCACCCCCGCCCCTTAGCCAAGTTCCCCAGACAGGTATCGAACCTGCCGCAGCGGCGGCGGCGCATTCGCGCGGAGAGCAGCCGGCTCCGGGAGCTCGGGACAGAGCCGGGTGCGGCGCGGGGCTGGCGGGCTCTGTGCCTGGCCATTGTGCCCAGGCTGAGCGCGCCGGGAGAGCCCGCCGGGAAGATGCTGCAGCAGCCTCTGGGCCGCTGAACACAGCCACGGCCTGCGAACGAGACGCCCCTGCCGGCCCCCGGGCTCACCTCCCGCTGCCTCCATCCCCCCGAGCGCAGCTCGGAGACACGGTGGACGGGGCACAATTTTGCAAAGCTCAACAAAATGTCTGCTGGGCTGAGCCGGCGGTAACCCTTTGGCTGCCAGCACGGGCTGCAGCGAGCAGACCCAGCTGCAGAGACCTATCGGCACCTTGTGGCGCTTTCGAAAAGTGTTGGGAGCTGTTCAGCCAAGCCACGGCTCTGACATTGGCCAGCAGCACATGGGATCCTTGTTCCTTAAGGCAGGGCTGACCCATGTGCTTAACTTTACACGTGTGAGTGGGCCCCCAATTTGAAGTTGAGCGGCTGTGCCAGGGTTTGCAGGATGAGGGTTTAAAGCAGGAGGCTGGAGAGGTGATGGCTGAGAGTTGTAGTTTCGCTGGGGTGCTCAGTTCACCTGCATGCACTAAAATGACAAATCTAGCTTGTATTTGTTCATTTGGATTTAATCATATAAAAGAGGGTTAGAAACCAGCCCTGGGCCCCCTGACAAGAATTAAATACACATCCCTATCAGATAGCACCTTGCCACACCACAGCATATACCAGGGGTCGGCAACGTTCGGCACACGGCTCACCAGGGTAAGCACCCTAGCGGGCTGGGCCAGTTTCGCAGCAGGTTCGGCCGATCGTGGCCCCCGCTCGCCGCGGTTCACTGTCCTGGGCCAATGGGGTTGGCGGGAAGCGGTGCGGGCCGAGGGATGTGCTGGCTGTGGCTTCCTGCCACCCCCATTGGCCCGGGACGGTGAACTGTGGCGCGTGGGGGCCGTGATCGACCGAACCTGCCGTGTCAGCAGGTAAATAAACTGGCCCGGCCCGCTAGGGTGCTTACCCTGGCGAGCCGCGTGACAAAGGTTGCCGACCCTTGGCATATACTATCATCCCCGCCAATCAGTGTAGCAGCAAAATCACCCCTCATTTCACTCTGCCCTGACCTCACTCCATCAGCTCCCCTCAGAAATTACATCCCATGCGGAGGCGAAAGGAGGGTGTGATAAACTATGGTCGTGACTTTTGTGCCAGGCTTGTAGTGGTTTAGGGATGGCCAGACTGATCAAGCAATGGGGAGAGGGCAGGACTGTCAAAATTTCATAGTTTGTTTTTAAGGTGAGATGAGACCATCATGATCACCTAGTCTGACCTTCTATATAACAAAGGCCAGAGAATTTAACTCTGTGATTTCTGCATCAAAAGGCCATAACGTCTGGTTGTGATTGACGATCTTTCTCAAAATATGTGCTCTATCTCTAAATAAAGACTTCATGTGATGAGAACCCACACGTCCCTAGATAAATTGTTCCAATGGCGAATTACCTTCCTTGTTAAAAATTTGCAGTTTGAACTTGCTTAGGTTCAACTTCTAGCTACTGTTACGGATTTGTCTGCTAAATTAAAGAACCTTCTGACAGAAATCTTCTCCTCATGTACTACAAGCAGTGCACTGCCATGCCATGTTCAGTTGGTTTCCACCAAGTACTTTTCCAGGTCACTCATTTCTAAGATACAGTTTCTCACCCTGTAAATATGACCTACGTTCTTTGTCCTTAGATGTATGGCTTTCCATCGGGGTGTGTTAAATTCCAATTGGGTGTGGTTTGACTGGACCGTAATCCCCTGTTGAATCAGTGCGCCGTGAATGCACAGCTTGTTGTTCTGAGTGAGATTTGCACTTTGTACACTGGGGTAGAGACGTTAAGTGAAGCTTTCAGTGTGGTAGCTGAGAACAGTCAAAGAGAAGGTTACGAGTTTGTTATTTTCTGTTTGCTTCTTTTGGGAAAGGGCAGTAGGAAGAGAAAAAGGAGAAAGATGAGCGAGAGTGACACAGTTGCAAAGTTAGCGCTGTACAGACTACGGTGGCAGAACAGAGAGACTAGGGACATCCGTTGAGAATGACAGAACTGGAACTAGAGGCCCAGAAGCAAGCTGAGGAGTTAGGACAGCCGCAGGTCCTAGAGCTGCAACACCCATTGGACTTGCTAGAAAAGCAGAAGCAGACCCCTCCCCCCTCTCCAAAACCCACAAATGGGGCCAACTGTGTCCTGCATAGAAAGAGACAGACCATATCACGGAATACAGAATAAAAAGTCCCCACCCTGATTGCAAAGTTCACTGTAAATCTCTGAATATAGTCAAAGAAATGCTAATTCAGGATGCTTTAGATTACTGTACATTAAACCCCCCAATGTTTTGAAACGATTTCCGATTACCCCTGAAACATACAGGGTGAACTGCAGAACTCTTTAAAGGGATGCTGGTATGAGGAATGGGGAATATGTAAACAGGATGAAAGATCTAATGGGAAAATGGGTGAGCAGAAAAGGTGTTTAAAGTTTGGAACAAATGTTTGACCTTGTCGCTCAGGAGCGTTCTCTAAGCGTATGTAAAGATGATGTGAAATGGTGACTATGGGATAAAACCGTGAGAACTGTGGGTGAGATGACGTCGCTGGCTGATGCCTTTGAGCAGACCCAGGCACCTATGGAGTGTAAACCACAGAAAGAGGGGTTTAATCCTGGGGGGAAGCAGGGTTCCCGTTTTACCCCGGGGAAAAATGAGGGTGGCTGGGAGTCTGGGCACTCATCTCCCCAAAACCATTCTTCTAATCTCCATTCCAAACCTTCTGGAAAAACAGAAGAGCTAAAAAGCTGCTATCACTGTAATTCCACTGATCACCTGAGGAATAAATGCCCTGTGCTGGGAGGAAGCAAATAGCCCATGTTAATACTGCTGCCCTCCGCACAGAAGCCTCCCAGGTGCCTGACACTTATACTGGTTTTGTGGGATTAGCATCTGCAGAACCAGACATGGAGCACATCAGGTTTAAGATTCATGGCAGGGAATACTTAGGATGGGGAGAGAGAGGTGCAGAGAATTCTGTGGTTAAGCCGAGTGTAATTCAAGGTGACATATCACCAGGACAAAGGGCAGAGCTTTTATTAGTCGGAAATTTCAGGATTTTTGTGCCTTTGGACAAAATGCACATAGAAACTGATGGTTTAGAAGTGAATGAAAGGTGGGAGTGGTGGACAATTCCCCATTAACATACTTATTGGAAATGATTTTTTCCATGTAGCTCAGGCTATTGAAGTATTTGTCTGCAGCAAGGAGGAGTATTGTGCTGGGATCCCAGAGGTACTGACAGGGGCAAGAAGGGGTAAGGTGGTGGTGGACTCATAGAGGTGTTGGCATGATGTGTAAGGAAGGTGGGTACTGCCTCACTCCACTCGCTGGTCACAGTAGTGAAGCATCAGGAGAGGCATGTCTCATTGCTTTGTAAAATGTTAATAATGCAAGATATTAAACTTTGAGATGTGCCACTTCAGCTGAGCGCTATTTGGCACGAGACCAAGAATGGGCATGCAGCAAAACTGGCTTCAAACTCCTGCAAAGTGAATGAAAGTAGCAAGCAGAGCTGGCTGAAAACTGCAGACCAGCTCTGTAAAGAAGTTCCCTTCAGCTCCAGTGGCCAATGGTCTGACCAGCCGGGAAACTACTCGGCTGTGACCACTTTAAGGCATATGGCTTGAGAGGTACTGCCCAGAGAGCAAACTGCTCAGAAGGGGGTTGTGTATCCAGGCAGCCTCCCTGCCTCATCTCCCCCCTGAGGACTCTGCAGCAGGGCCGGGGCTGCACTCACTGGTGGCGGGAGTGCAGCGACCCGGCCTCAGCCACCAGTGAGTGCAGGGGGGCCACTGGTGAGTGCTGGGGGGGTGGTTCTCCCTTGCCCCCCAAGCCAGCGCCCCCCCCCGGAGGCCTGGCGCCAACCCCCTGCTGCCCCCCCCCCGCGGGGGGGCTGCGTAGGGCTCCAGAATAGCTAGGGACGGCCCTGTGGAGAGTTCTCTGAAGACGTCTACGCAGTGTGCAGCGGCAGTCAAAAAAGCCAACAGGATGTTGGGATCATTAAAAAAGAGAGAGAAAATCATAGACTCATAGATTTTAAGGTCAGAAGGGACCATTATGATCATCTAATCTAACCTCCTGCACAATGCAGGCCACAGAATCTCACCCACCCACTCCTATAATAAACCCCTAACCTATCTCTGAGCTATTGAAGTCCTCGAATTGTGGTTTAAAGACTTCAAGGTGCAGAGAATCTTCCAGCAAACGACCCATGCCCCACGCTGCAGAGGAAGAAATAAGACGGAGCATATCTTATTGCCCTTATATAAATCCATAGTAAGCCCACATCTTGAATACTGCATACAGATGTGGTCTCCTCATCTCAAAAAAGATATACTGGCACTAGAAAAGTTTCAGAGAAGGACAACTAAAATGCTTAGGGGTTTGGAAAGGGTCCCATATGAGGAGAGATTAAAGAGGCTAGGACTTTTCAGCTTGGAAAAGAGGAGACTAGGGGGATATGATAGAGGTATACAAAATCATGAGTGGTATGGAGAAAGTGAATAAGGAAAGGTTATTTACTTGTTCCCATAATATAAGAACTAGGGGCCACCAAATGAAATTAATAGGCAACAGGTTTAAAACAAATAAAAGGAAGTTCATCTTCACACAGCGCACAGTCAACTTGTGGAACTCCTTGCCTGAGGAGGTTGTGAAGGCTAGGACTATAACAGGGTTCAAAGGAGAACTAGATAAATTCATGGAGGTTAAGCCCATCAATGGCTATTAGCCAGGATGGGTAAGGAATGGTGTCCCTAGCCTCTGTTTGTCAGAGGGTGAAGATGGATGGCAGGAGAGAGATCACTTGATCATTACCTGTTAGGTTCACTCCCTCTGGGGCACCTGGCATTGGCCACTGTCAGTAGACAGGATACTGGGTTGGATGGACCTTTGGTCTGACCTAGTACGGCCGTTCTTATTAGAATATTCAAACAATAGAAATGTTTATATGGCAGGAAGTGAGGACTTCAGCGAGATGTGTTTCCTGCTTGCAGTGTGACGGGGCGGGGGAGGAGGGGTTGGGTACAGTAGTGGGGAGGGGGCAAAGAATGGGTCAGGGCATGGCTGGAGTGGCCCAGCTGATATGTGTGTGCATGAGTGGGAGGAGAGCTGGCTCAGTATGCATATTGCAGGATATGGTATCTACAAAGGCGTAGATGATTACTACCTCTTACCAACAACATATCTTTTCCTGTTCAAAACAACTAGAAAATAACATAGTTCTTTGCCACTTACATTTTAACACAGAATTAAGTTTGCTCGGTGGTAGGTCATTCCCTTGCAGAATGCTGAGTTAAGCAAAACTCAAACTTCTGAAATCCAGGAAATGCATAGTTAAGGTTGCCCATGAAACCTTAATTCTGCCCTCTTTCAGCAATGCTCCAACACAGCCCATTAACACATACACCTTCCCTCTGCTAACCCCACACTTGCTGAAATGTACAAGCTCTTCAACTCCTTTTACAGCCCATTCACTCTCACCCACAGGATTCCATCGAATGTTACTAAAGGACAAAAAGGAGGGGGAAGAAACATTGCCAACACTACATCTTGTTCCCCTGGAGCTCACAGTAGCCAGTGCAGTCCAGGTGCACTCCAGGTGCAGTCAAGGGGTTAGGTGTACCTATGCTAAATGATGCAGGCAGTAGTTGGGCCTGCTTGATAAAGGTGTGTTTGTAATCTGAAGACATGTGAGGATTACTTTGAGGTGTGTTACAGAGCTGGGATTATCAGCTGAGGAGATCTATATATTGTACCCTCCAATGTGTGTGAGCAAAGGGAAGAGCTGTATGTGTGCCTTCAGGCTCCAATATGCATCACGTCAGTGCAGAATTGTGTATATTATATAATATGACCAAGGCACAGAGGTTGTATTATCAAGGGTATTGGCAATGTGAACTGGGTTATAAGAGCACTCGAATCATTTATTATCTGCCTGCAGTCCAGGTAAAGGGAGTGTGGTTGGTATCAGGTGTAGCTGTACTGAATGGTGGAGGTAGTGATTAGATTGGCTACTCCTGGGGGAATTCTGTGCCACTGCACATGCGCGGAATTCATGTCTCCCACAGATTTGAGTTTCTGACAGGGAAGCAAAGGGAAGGTGCAAGAGTAGTCACACACCCCTCCCTAGCTGGGCAGGTACATTGTTTCAGGCACCCAGAGCAGTTGGTGGAGAGGTAAATCACTTCAGGGCTGGGGACACTCCAGCCAGTGGCTCCTACCCTGAACCCGGATCAGCTGCTAGTCCCAGCTGGGCTGGGGGCAGGAGAGGATGGGACTTCCTCTTCCCCTGCAAGGAGTGGCTGGGGCTGTCAGACCCACCCCTAGAAACTTCCTCCAGCTAGAGGAAGCTCCGCATCCTCCCCTGCTTCCTACCCCCATCGCTCCTCAGCTGTAGGGGGAGGGGTCACTGAGTCCATGTCCCGGGGGGGGGGGAGAAAAGGAGGCTTCAGGGTGATCTCCCACCTTTGTGAAGGTAGTGGCCTCTGCTCCAGTAACCGATGACTCAGCCCCATGTCTCTGCAGGCTGTAGCAGACATTACTCATAGGCTGCCAGGAGCATCCACAGGAAGACAAAGCTCTTTCACAGTCCATTGTCTTTCTCCTGAACCAGGTCTCTCCTGATCAGAGATTTCTGCACCAGTATCTCTCCCTGCAGGGAGCTCCTTGCCATTTACTCTGACAACCCTGTGCTTACAGCCTGGTTGTGCCATGGCAACCTTTACAAACGCTGTATGAGAAGTGGCAACTGCCTGAGGTGCCTCTGTGCTCTAGGTAGCAGCATTGCCAGGAGTTGCCTGCTGCCTGTTCCCACTCAGCACAGGGTATTTATTCCTCAGGTACTCAATGGAATTACAATGATAGCAGCTCCTGGCCTCTTCTGCTTTTACAGGAGATTTGGGACGAGGACTGGAGGAGTGAACTTGGGGAGATGAATGTCCAGCCTCCCATCCACCCTCGGACCTTGCTTCCCACCAAACTTTAACCTCTCTGCCTGCCATGTACTTGGGATTGCTCAGTTTTATCTGCAAGAGTGGCAAGTTCTTTGACCGTCTCTACCTTTTTATCCCATAAACACTGTTTCACATCATCACTAGATAATCAGGAACTGTTCCTGAGCTACCAAATCACACATTCCTTCAAAGCTTATAATACCTTTTCCTCAACCCACTTATCCAGTAGATCTCATTTGATTCACATAAGCCACATTACTTAACCCAGCCGCTCTCAAAGCTTCTAAATTTTACTCAGTAAGTTTCAGGTGTAATCTGAAACTGTTTCAAAACCAAGTCCTTAAATTTACCATAATTGGAAGTATCACCAATTAGCATCTTATTGAATATGTCCAGAGCTCTCCCAGTCAACTTTGCAACCAAAGTGGTTGTCTTTTGATCAGGCATTTCATGGAGCATACATAGACTTTCCACCATGAAGTATTCAGCAATATCCCAAGATTTGCTATATGCTGGACACAACCACTCCCACTTGTGGATTTTTGGAGAGGTGGAGCCCCCTGGTGGGAGGTTGTCTCCTCCACTCCATTACAGCCAATTCATGTTTCATTTCTTTGTCTTTCAGTTCCAGGGCTATCTCTTGGTCAGCTTTCTGCCTGGCTGTTTCTGTGTCAATTTCCATCTGTTTTAATTCCATCTGTCTCTTATGCAGTCAGTCATTTTCTTCTGCTTGCAACCCGTGGAGCTCCAGCTTTTTGGTAACTTAACTTTCACTCATTGTGCTGTTTTTCTTGTCCCTACTTGTCTGGAATAAGCAAACAGGAAAATAAACCAGGAACCGTCTGTTCTCCAGCCAACACCCTTAAAACTCACTTAAAATCACCACCAGTGTCTAAGGGTAATAAGCTGTGCACATTATCCTGCTTGACTACACTACTAGCTGATAGAATACGATTTAAACAAGTATCACACAGATCTCTCCATCCATAGGTGTGTGCACGGGGTGTGCCGCGTGTGCCTGAGCACACCCTAATGCCCTCTCAGAAGCGGCCGACAGGGCACCATGTCCCTGGGGCTGGGGGGGAGGGGTTTGCTCCAGGCACCACCCCGCACAGCTCCCATTGGCTGGAAACGGGGTACTGTGGCCAATGGGAGCTTCAGGGGAGGTATCTGGAGGTGTGGCAAGGGTAGCATACAGAGCCCTATGCCGGCCCTGCCCCCGCCCTCCGCTGGGGCTGCGTGGGGACGTGGGGCCAGGGCAGGCAGGCAGGGAGCGCACCGCTGCATGTAAGCGGCGCTGGGGGAGCCTGAACCCCTCCTGCAGCACTCTACACACACACACACCCGCCTGCACCCTGTTGAACTGGGCTCCCCTTCCCCAGGGCTGGGCCCGGCTGCTTTAACAGCCCCATGTGCACACTGGCGGCCTCCCACCTGGCAGTACCAACACAGCTGCTTAAGGTGGCCCGTGGGGGCGCTGTGGCAGCCCCCCTCCAGCACCCGGGGTCCCAAACCTGCCTGTGCTCCCAGCGCTGGCCACGGGCCTGGACACTGCCCAGGGGTAAGGGGGTCAGGCCGCCCCCGAGTCCAGCCCACCTTAAGTGGTGCCCAGGAGCCAGCGGGCCTGGAGCAGGGGGCAAGCCCGGCCCACAGCCCCCCGGAGCCCGGCTGTGAGCTCAGCTCCCCGGCGCTGTTTGGTGGCTCTGGCCCGGCTCCCTCAGCCTTGAGTCCAGCTCTGGGAGCAGCCCAGCCCTGCTGTGATCCACCCCAGCTGCCTCTGCCCGGCCTGGCCCCATGCGCCCATCCTGGCCTGGCCCGGCCCAGCCCCTGAACCTGCCCGCCGGCACAGGGGAGCCCAGATCCCGAGCCCGGGGCCTGCCTGCAAACAGCCTACCCTCCTGCACCCCCACTCCTTGCCCCCCAGCCTCCTGCCCTGAGCCCCCTGCCTGCACCTTGCCCCCCAATCCCCTGCCCTGAGCCCCCTCATACACCCCACACCCCTTCTTTGCCCCAATCCCTTGCCCTGAGCCCCTTCCTGCACACTGCACCCCCTCCCACACCCCAAGCTTTATGATGTTTGCCTTTAAAAAAAAATTCCCTGGGTGCACACCCTAATGAAATGTGCTGTGCACGCCTCTGTCTCCATCATTCCCAGAGCTTTTGGCTCAGCTCCGCCAATGTCCAGCCCAGTCACACTCCCTCCTTTCATCTGGCTTCTCTCACTCAGGACAAAGCCAAATGCACACAAGATGACACAAGATGACGTTTGGAAAGATGAGAGTTTCAGTTGATGAACCTGCCAGTTAATAGCTGCTGCTGGAAATACAGTACTGTAGTATACAGACAGATTAAACTAATCAGGCCTTTGGAGAATTTACAAGGGGAAATCCAGAAAGTTTATAAATTGGGATTCTGCAGAAAAGTACAGGGGTCTGAGAGACTTGCTGTGTAACCTTCGGCAAGTCGCATCACCTTCTGTGCCTCCAGTTTCTCCTCTCAACTTTGCTACCCCTGGACCAGAGGAGGGGAAAGTGTGACCGAGGGGGGTTACCTGTGTCACAATTCACTACGAATGAGAGAGCATCAACCCCAGAGCACAGGATGAGAAAGTTCAGAGGGAGCAAATCTTTATGAAGGATTAATGCCCTGTCACAATTTGTTACCATTGTGAAATCGCCACTGTAAATATGGACACAACTATAGAGGGGTATTTTTCAAAATATAAAACTGTATTGTAACAAGATATATAAACAAGAACATTTTAGTTTTCATTTCAACCGTTTTTAAAAAACAAGCATCTGGACAACACATTTTTTTCTTTACTGAAATGTACAGTAATGTTACACTTCACTACTTCTCATTTATATTTCAGTTGTGTTATTTGAAGAAAACACAAATACTCCAACAAAATTATACAATGTACATTTTAAATATCTGATCTATGCACACTGGTTGCAGCTGTATTCTATCAGTCAGGTTTTCTTCATTGGTTCTCTCTGAAAGGTAGGGCCCATACCTGACTCTTATCAAAGATCCAGTGTGACTCTTACAATAGATGAGAAAATGAAATCACAAAACTAACAATGGAACAGATTGTTTCAATTAACTGGTAAAATTTACAAAATAATATTCCTTGAACATATCATGACTCAAGATCTGACTATCAGCAGCAGTGGAAATACTTGCTACTGTGGAATTATTAGAAGAATCCTGATCCTTACGCACGTTATGATGTTGGGTCAATATACAATTAGCTCCATCTTTGGCCATGAGTTTTGTTCTTCTACTGCAAATAATCATTCTCCTTATTTATCTGCTCCAACATATGGTGTGCGTGTTTGATACCATTTTGTGTTTCTTACCATCATGCCATCTTTATTTTATTTTGCAAGGCACATAATTGCAGTATAAGCAGTAGTCCTCCACGCTCTCAGGGGGGAAAAAAAATTAAAAAAATCATCAAATGGTGGTTACATTGTGACCAAAACTGTAAACAGAAGTCTTGATTTATTCACTAGTGTCAATTACTCCAAATAATTAACTGGTTTGCAAATACCTTATTGGCAGTCATATTTTAAATTATATTTGGAGCCTCAGTCTATGTTTCTCCAAATTTTGGTTTACTGCTGGTGGATATAATGCTATCCAAATGGATTTCACAGCTTTATCAATAGCAACCATTCACTCCCCCACATTTTTAACACTACTTAAAATGACTTTATTCCACTCTGTTATCTTCCCATATACTATGGGCTCATTAAGTATATGTAATAAAGTTACCTGACTTTCATTAAAATAATTGCTATTTTTCTTCTAAATATAGTTAGAGCCTCATGTGGTTTCTACAGTACTGATGTCTTTATGCTGTAAATATATTTCTGCAAATAACACTTCTAATTAGAACAAAACCATAATCATACATAATTAATCAATATTGAATATTTGGCATTGAATGCCTTTAGGATTAGTGGTCCACAGTTGTGCCCATCACTTCGTCTCTTGTGTTCCACTATTTTGGTTTTCCAATCCACTGAGTTTTCCAGTTCCATGGTAGAGGACAGACCTGAAATTTGAAAGGACTGTACCATAGCTGACTGTTTTGCTTTTTCTAACAATTTCTGTACATTTTGTAATCCTTTGTTTCTACTTGCAACGACTCAATGCTCATATGTTCACTTGCTTTCATATAATCGCATCGGAGTCTTACACTACATATATCACTGGATTTGCTGTGGCCAGTGTTGCTACCAACACCTGACTCATGCTAAATGCTAGTGTTTTGTGCCCATGTTCAATGAAGTAGTTAGCCAGGCTCAAATTGCACAGGTCATTCAATGCCCATTATGAAGCACAGTCAGCACAAGTGCATGCTGTGCCCATTTTTCTTTGCAGCTGTCTGGAAGATATTATCCTCATTGTGACCGTTTTTTAAAAACGGCTTTCACAACAACACTACATGTGAACTCTGAAAGCAAGTATCTAAAAAACCCACCTCCAATTCCTCAAGAATTGCCTTTCATATGTCATCTCATTAACCCAAGAGGTCAATTAACAATTTTTTGGTTTCCATTAATGTTATCTGTAAGTGTACATGCATAAGCATGTTATTGGAAATATAATAATTTCAACAATTTTATAATGATTTTTCTAAACATTCATGCAGATGATTTTATCAGTTGTAATGTCTCATTCACACACAATACAACCGTGCAGACTATATTCTTTATATTTACATTGCCAACAGAACAGTCTTCAAACTAGCGTTTTATTTCCTAAAGTGCAGTCCTCAGAATTTCAAGACTTACATTACAGTTCCATTGTCATGTATTAAAAACCCACAAAGGAAATTATATCACTGGTACACAGGTGTATTTGAATCCTATATAATACATTAAGTACAGACAATCCCAAAGTATAACAATGGAAAACATCTTACCATAATAACCCAAAGATTTGGTGCATTGAAAGGAAGCCATAATATATCACGTTGCAGAATTCCACTCTGTGATCATTGAAAAAATAATTAAAAATGCAGTTACATTTGCCTGTGAAGCAAAGCAGTCAGTATGGATTACTTTGTATTTCCCAATTTCAGGGCATGTTTACTACTACTCATTCCCTGACATAGCATAGTTTTTGCTGTTTCTTAAGACTGTGCTTAACCGCCTTTCTGAAAATGGGATTTGCCCATGTTGGGCATGATAGTTTGTTAATATTTACCTTCTCCAGTTTCATTCATCTTGCTCTGCCTGACAGAATGCTAGTGGCAACTACAGACGAGATGGCTTATACCTGTTGACACTCAAGCAAGTTTTTAAATTTGGCATAAAAAACACAATTTAATTTGTAACAAAAAAGGCATGAAAGGGATCCTTACTGCTACATAGGTTTTTTGTAAGTCCATTTACAAACCTTATGCTTTTAAGACCCCCCCGTGTGCTCTGTCATACGTACTTTAAAAAGTGACTAAGCAGTGCATATATCTGTATTTGTCATGGCCCCACTGAACTGTATATCAAAATGAATGTGGCCCTACACATGTCACAGATTGTATCTAGTCAGGTATAGACCTCAAATTATTTCTGAGTACAGGTTTGGCAGCAGTAAGTACAGTGAAATGCAGTAATTAGAGGTTTGTATTCACAATTCCAAGCTAGGTGGAGTTAAACATGTCTTAGCACATATTGATCTGATGGTTTGATTATTAATTGATATTTCCATGTAGCATCTCAATAAGTGGCCTATCTTTCCACTTGTTTTCTCGACCACACAACACAAATGCACATCAATAACCTACAACAGGTGATGAAAGAATAGTTAACATTTCAAACCCAGAGGAATCAATCCAGTCACCCTCCATGTTTACAGCTATTTCAATTTACCTCATCACCCAGCCATCTTCCTAGCATCAGGTCACAAAATGCAGTGTCATACAAACCATTTTTTCTTACTTTGGCCTCCAGTCTCTGTAACCTTGTGGGTCAGTACAAATCTTACTAGAAAAAAATTAATGCATATTACATGCATGATAACACAACTACTCTGTTTGCCCATCATGAATCCTGACATTCTTACATGGAAACTTTTAACACGCTTCATAAATGGAAGTAGGTTAACAAATGGTTTAAAAAGAAATGTGTGGTAGGCAATACCTTTGAGAAACCATTCTTTGTCTTCACCATCCTCCATAAGCAGGTCATCAACATTCCCTGGATTACTGCTTGCAACTTCTGCCACTACACTCCTCTTCTTCCATGTCTGACCTCCACCTTGATCACTTGGCTGTCGTGAGGCTGGTGAGATACATCGCCTCCCATTTCTCCAATCTCTGAGGCGACTGTCTTCTCACGGTCACCCACAGCAGTTTCCATTTCCATGTTTTCCTGTGATCTGTTTTCAGGGACTAATGTTGGGGGCTCTTTAAATAGTTTTAAGAGGGAGATACTGTACATAGATCCTAAAAGTTTCCCTGAGATGGTTTCAAACTTAACTCTTTTGCCCTTGACAGTGGTAACTTTGTATGGTCCATAGTAGGTAGGTTGCAGTGGCCCTCCCTTTCTTGTTTTCCTTCTCAATTCAGTAACATGACACTGTTCCCAACCTCCAATGTTAGTTTTCCATGTTTACAAGTCTTAGTTTTGGCATACTGTGCTTGTGGTTTTTCTTGTTCTTTAGAAATATTACTAAGAGCCAGTTCAATGTCAGCATCATTTCTACATTTCAAATGTGTGCTGCACTCTTTGTAGTATTCTTCACCGAGCTCCTCGACATCTGTTGGCTTGGTAAATAAATGCAGAAGGAGTCGTGTTTGTAAAATGAACAGTCACAGAATAACATGTGCACCTGAAAGCTGATGGTTCTTAAAGACACTGACTGTGTAATTGTCAGAGACTTGGGGCTGGTCTACATGGGGGGGGGGAGAAAATCGATCTAAGATACGCAACTTCAGGTACGCGAATAGTGTAGCTGAAGTCCAAGTATCTTAGATTGAATTACTTGGGTCTGCACAGCGCGGGATCGACGGCCGCAGCTCCCCCATCGACTGCACTACTGCCACTCGCTCTGGTGGAGTTCTGGAGTCGACAGTGAGCGCGTTCGGGGATTGATATATCGCGTCTTAACGAGACGCGATATATCGATCCCTGATAAATCGATTGCTACCCACCGATAGCTGCGTGACCGCGGACTGTCGAAGCAAGAGCACTGGCTTCAGCAGATGTTCCTGAGCATGCTCAGTCCTCCCAGTACCCGCCAAGCAGCGAATGCTGTCAGGTAGCATTCACACAGGTGTAGGGAGCCCTGGGTGATGCTTCTTTAACAGGATTATGGTGGAACCAAAACAGAAACAATTTCTATGCCCTGATGCTGACAAATAACGGTCACTACGGACCCATCCCAGAGGTGGCTACATCTCAGCACTGGATGAAGTAACCCCTCATGGAGACGGTTTGTCACTGGGTTTGGAGATACTTCTGGTGAAATCAGTGATGGGAATGTGCAGGGTTAATACAGTAGTCAGGGGCGGCTCTATGTTTTTTGCTGCCCCAAGCACTGCAGTCAGGCGGGCTTCGACGACATGCCTGCAGGCAGTACGCGGTCACGCAGCTTCGGTGGCGTTTCTGTGGGTGATCTGCCAGTCCCGTGGCTTCGGCGTACTTGCCGCCGAATTGCCGCCGAAACCGTGGGACTGGCGGACCTCCTGCAGGCACGCCGCCGAAGGCTGCCTGACTACCGCCCTCACAGCGACCGACACGCCGCCCCCCACGGTTTGCCGCTCCAGGCACGCGCTTGCTGCGCTGGTGCCTGGAGCCGCCCCTGACAGCAGTATGGTGATTCTCAGACACCAGACAGCAAGGACCCAGTTCCACACTGAGCAGCCCCCTCCTGTATCCCTTCCAGGCCCTGTTGGTGGCAGGGACTGAGCACCCCATGCCCACTGCAGAGGCAGCTTCCCACCGAACGAGGTGGGTGAGGTCATTTCTTTTATTGGACCAACGTCTGCTGGTGAAAGAGACAAGCTGGTCCAATATCACCTTCCCCTCCTTGTCTCTCTAATATCCCCGGACGCACCTGGCCGAGGCGGCCTGTCTCAGGGCTCTCCCAAGCTTCGCCCCCTAACCCCTTTCCCGTTTGGGGGCTGACTCCAGGTAGGGTGACCAGAAGTCCCGATTTTATAGGGGCAGTCCTGATTTTTCTTATATAGGCTCCTATTACCCCCACCCCCCGTCCCGATTTTTCACATTTGCTGTTTGGTCACCCTAACTCCAGGCAACCATTTCCAGCCAAACAAGGCCAATTTCCTGCCGAAATGTGAGACTAACTGAAAACTGACCCTCAGCGAGGCAATGGGGGGATTCGTGGAGACCCCAGCGAGGGCAGCGAGTGGGAGAAAGGGGGACTGGACACGGGGTTGATAAGGAGTCTCAGGGTTAGACGGGAGCGCCAGGGCCATTAGCCCCGGCACAGCGCCTGGGACTGGGACTGGGACTGGGAGCAGGTGCCGGGCGGAGCGCCCCGGTCCCCGGCACGGCACGGCGCGGGGCTGAGCAGCTCCAGCCACCGAGCGTCACAAACACCCTGCGAGGGGCCCGCCGGGGGCAGGGCCAGGCCCGGGAAGGAGCCGCCCCTTCCTGTCCCCTTTGTGTTTGCGGCGGAGCCATGGCCGGGGCCGGCGGCCCGGCGCGGAGGCTGCTCCCGCCCTGCAGCCGGCGGGGCAGCGCGGTGGGCCCGGGGGCAGCGCGGAGCGGGCAGGGCCCGGGGGCGGAGACACGCGTGGGGCGGACACGCTCCTGCCGGGAGGGGCCGGGCCCGGCTCCTGGTTCGCCCCCTGCCGGGGTCCCCGAGCTCCCCGCGGCCGGAGCGGGGCTGCGGGGGGCGAGTGTCCCGGGCCGGGCGGAGCGGAGCAGCCCCTGCTGCGCGGCCGGTGCGACGGAGCCGGGGAGCTGCAGAGCTCGGAGCCCGGCTGGGCCCCGGGAGCGAGGGGCTGGGGGTGGGTGTATCTGGGGGTCAGAGCCGGGGCTGGGGGTGTTTGGACCGTGTCAGTGTGGTGTGGGGGGGTCAGAGCTGGGGATTAGGGGATATTTGGTTGGGGCCTGGGGGGATCCATGTTTAGATCCAGCTCTTGGGCAGGGTTGGGGGTGGCAGCTGGGGAAGTGGGGGGAATGTCTGAAGTTCATTGTTAGGGAAGTTCACCCAGGGGTCCTGCGTTTTCACTCTAACCTGCCCCTCTTGGATGTTCCTTGCTGGGGTTGAACTAGCCCTGGAGAAAGTGCATCCCAGGGACTCTGCTTGGGCATCTTCAGGGCAGGCTGGGCTTTGAAGTCTAGCAGTTGGGAGGCCATTTGTAGCAGTTTGTAACCCTCTCCCCGGCTTCTTCCAGGAGGCACTAGAAGAGTGTCTGGCCCCTCTGCGAAAAGAGAGAGAAATAGACAAAGTCGAGGAGGAGCGGCAAAGTGAGGAGCTGCTGGTAGGTGCCCCCTGCCCCTCAGGTTTGCCTGGGATCACAGTGCCCTGAGTGACATGGTGAATGCAGGGCCCATCCTGCCAGGAAACCGTCCCCATTGGAGCCCAGGGAGCGTGCAGTGTCAGACAGGTGGGTAATGTGATGTCCTTAGGGTACAAGAGACTGCTGTGCAGGAGAGGGTCAGTCTGTGTGTTAACCCAGTAACCCTGCCCGCGGGCTGTCTGGATGTTACAGTGACCGGGGTTCCTTTATAACGGTTAGGGGAGATGGGGAGGAAGGAGATGAAACGTGGGCTGCAGAGATGGAGGGTTTGGCCCAGGGCAATTTGATGAGGTTTTGGGGACAAACGTCTCTTCTGTTAGCGATGTACAGCTCACCCCTGCCCTGATCCCTCCACCCTTCCTGGCCTAAATGAACTTCCCATCACCCACTGCAGGAGATCCTGTGTTCTGGTAAATAACTCCTCCATCTGCAGGAGGCACATGTATGGTTCTCCCTTGTGACTGATCTGCCCTTTCCCTGTGATTGCAGAAACAGACGGAAGTCGAGAGGCAGAAGATCGTCTGGGAGTGGAAGGAGCTGCAGGAGTTTCTGGAGGAGCAGGAGCAGCGGCTGCTGTCCCAGTTGGAAGAGCTAGAGATAGCCATTGTCCAGAGAAGGGATGAGGGCCTCTGCAAACTTTCCGGGGAGATTTCTGTGCTCAGTGAGAGAGGAGGAGAGGAGGGGCAGCAGCCACTGAGCCAATCCCTGCAGGTCAGGCCATGTTATTACAATGATAATATGCAGTGTTTCTATAGGAGTGTCTTAGCCCTAGACCCCAAAGCACTTTACAAAGGGGGGTCAGGGCAAGGTCCCTATTTTATAATGGGGAAAGTGAGGCACGGGGGAGTGGGGGGTATAGCTCTGACCAAGGTCACACAGTAAATGCCTTGTATATGTCTAACTGCATTTGGGCTTGAGTGTGACATCTCCTCCCCGCCACGCCGAGGCCCTCCTGAGCCTAAAGCCCCACATCACCGCAGGTGACTGGGTTTAAGGGGTAGGGCGCTTGCGGGACTCTCAGCACTAGTGGGAATTTCACTTTCCAGGCAGATGCATATTTTCTTCTTTGTAAAGTGCATGGGCAGAAACTTTCCCCGATGACGACGTCCCAGCAGGGATCCCTGGGGGGCGGCAGCTGCTCTCTGGACATGAATTTGAATGTCTGAAATTCTCCAAACACCCAAGACTCCAAAGGTGCCTGCCCTGCAGAGCGGGAGGTCTCCCCAGCCTTGGACACCCCACCTGACTGCATCTCCTTTCTCTCCCTCTCAGGGTGCTGGAAGCACTGGGAGCAGGTAAGTCCCTGGCTCCTTTCACTCCCCCTCGTGCTCAGTTATGCTTGGGAACTGCACTAAAGATGGAGCTTCCCCCTGCCCCTGCAGTGTTAGTGCCTGTGATCACATCTCCCCTTGTGGCTGCCTCACCAGGGGATAGCGTCTGTGACTATCTGACAGTTAGTGAGGTCACACCAGCGCTGTCAGACGTATGGGCCAGACCCTGCCTGTCTGGCATATTTATGTGGCCATATCACATATTCACACTGTGCAGAAACTCCACTTTCAATTTTATAGTAAGTTTCTAATCTTCATGGTTGCAAAGAAACCCTCCCAAAAGCAAACGGAGACGCTGTTGTCTGTCTGATTTAGCAACAGCCTGAAGCCGGGACTCAGACGGCTGTGAACTCCCCCGTCCTCCATTAATCTCATTGGTGTGTCAGCTGAAATGATGCCACTTTAATGTCAACATTCAATATTCCACGGCTGATTGCTCTAGCAGGTGGAATGGAGAGGGGGTGGGAGCGAAGCCCTTGAGGGGTGGGAACAGGGAGTTTCTGTAGGAAGGACAGAACAGAGGGCGAATGAGAGAAATAGAGAAAGGAAGGGAAATAAAGAGTAGAAATGCAGGAATCCTAGCGGGTGTGGGAGGGGGCTATGTTCCCGCTGAGTGATACTGATTATGACAATAAAGGACTTAACAAATAGTAGTAACTCAAAAGTGTATTTCCTATACAAAGGGCAGACTCTCGCCTTGACCTTGGTACATGGGTGTCCCGCGGAGAGCAGTGGCTGTCCTGCCATGAATGGAGCAGTGTACAGAGTCCTAGATTGATGCCCTGGCCCACTGGCCATAACAGGAAGTGGAATACGGCCATCGTCACCATTTAAATTGGACACCCCAGGGTTACTGCTTCTGTTGAAGGGCTTAGGGCTCTTGGCATTAAAGGGCCCAGGCTCATTCCCTGCTGAAGATCTGGCCTCTGGGGCCTCAGTGAGCATGAGAGACATCCACTCTTTAGTCCATGTCTCCTCCCTTTCCCCATAATCCCAGTGCCCCTTGTTACCGGAATAACCCAGTGTGGGAGGTGCCTCAGCTCCCCAGACAAGGAGAGTGTCCCAGAGGAAGCTCCCAACCTGTCTCCATTCCTCCTCATGTTCTGTCTCTCTGGGCCCATGGAGAGCACAGGGCTGAAGGTAGGTGACTCACCAGAACTGTGATCATCTTAGGCTACAAAGCTCAGATCCAGGTTTCCTGGAGTTTGGGGGCTTCTGGGGCTGAGGCCCATTTCTCACCCCTCCTGCTTTCCTTAGCAGGGAGGCCAGGAAGCTTCAGAAGCCAGAGCCAGGGTTTGTGGTGCTGGAGAAGAGACTCTGCGATTTCTCTCTGAAAAGTGCCGTCCTGCAAGACGTGCTGCTGGGATTCAAAGGTGAATTGGAGTCTGGGGTGGCATCTCCTCTAGCTAGATTGGCTCGCCCTGGGGAGGAGTCGGGGATCTAGCAATGTCACTGACCCTGAGCTCCATTTCCCTGCCCAGCTCAGCAAGTCACCCTTCCCCATGGGAGTACCCCTCTGAGGCTGGCTCTGTCTGCAGTGGTCTGTGTCACCATCTCATAGTTAACAGCAATTACCTTAATAACCACTAGGAACAACCCCATGAATGCCAGGGCCTGAATTCTCACCTCTCCCATCCTCTCCTAGAGACGCTGCGACTGGAGCTGGGGAGCGACACAGGTACGTTTCTGTCTCTGATGGGCTATGCAGAGACTTCAGACCAATCACCATATTATTGCACCAGGAAACTGTTGAAGAGTGTGAAGCAGTGTGAGGCCCGTGCCTGCCCCATTCACTCCTCCTGTGGCATCTGATGGGGATTCAAAGTAAATCCTGATCTCGGGTGTGTTTCCCTTTGGAGAGAGGAACACCACCCTGAATGATGTGAAATAGGGTGAGACAAGGATGAAACATCCAGACACTGAAGAGTCTGAGAGTTTTAATGAGTGACTGAGCATGGCCACATGGGGGCAGCCGAGTCTCAGGTGTCAGGAGGGGGTGGAGCCCAGCTGTGCCCTGAATGAGAAATGGGGCTGGTATCCTGTGTACAGGCTGGCTGTGAAGGGGAAAAGAGCCCTAGATTGCATATGGGATCGTTTTGAATGAGAAGGGAGCTGCTATCGTGCGTCAGTGTTTCTCTCCTTTTCCCCATTTGGTCCAATCGCTTACGTTCACTGTGAAAGTAAGAATAAAACGTGTCTCAAGGCTGAGCTTACATAACTTGCATGTGTGTGTTTCACGAGGCTGACAGAGAATAGTTGACCTTGAAGTTGAAAAGCGGGAGAATGAGACCTTCTTTGCTTTAGATCATAACAAAACAGACGATATCTCAAAGGCCCATCTTATTGCCTGTCACGAGCCACCTGGGGTTGTGAACCAGTGCTTGAGAAACAACAGACTAGATCATTCATTCTCTTATATCCCTATTGGCTGTGAATGGGAAGAGGGTATTACTGTGTATGTGGACCTACTGTGAATGAGCAGTTAGCTGCTATACAAAATATGGACTGAGTCAAAGGACAGTGAATTCCCATAAAACCCCATTTAAAAAAATCTTTTCCTTACTTTAGAATCCCAGCGGCTTGCGCCTGTGCCCAGTGACCCTTTCCCTGCTGTGTCTGTGTCACAGCCAGAGAGACTGAAACCCGACCAGGGGTTAGCAGAGATGAGCATGAAGCACAAAGATTGGATCCAAAATTTCACACTTGTAGGATAGTGAAGGCCTCCATGAATAGACAGTAACCAAGTCGCCCCGCCAGAGGGAGGGGAGAGAGAAACTCAGGAGAAGTAAGTGGGGAAAGAGGCCACAAGCACCCAGACCTGCTCAGATCCAGTTCCTGTCTCAGCACTGGACAGATTTTGTCCAGTCGCTGCCTCTGCCTAGATCTCACCCTGCCGGGGGAATGTGCTGCCCTCGGGGACCAAGTCAGGTGTTAAAGGCGTCTCAGTGGATTTAGCCCTGGTGGGAAGGGTCGGGTCTGCGCTGCAATAAACTGACTGAGTGTTTTGCCCGTAGGAGAGCCTAGAACATTTCTCTGCAGGGAAAGAGCCTGGGGGATGTGCTGTGAAATTATCTAAAGCCGGTTCTGAAATCTCTCCAACCCCCCTTCTCACCCTGGCAGGCTGCAGAACAACATCCACGTTCCACTCCAGATGGGCCCAGCCTCCCAGGGGACGGGGAAGGGAAATGGCTGCCGTGGAGAGGGCTCAGGTAGGGATTATGGGAGTTGCTCATGAGGACTGTGAGGGGCAGTAAACACGTAGGAGATGGGAACAGCAAGGAGTCCGGTGATACCTTAAAGACTAAGAAGTGAAGTTTTTACCCACGAAAGCTTATGCCCAAATAAATCTGTTAGTCTTTAAGGTGCCACTGGACTCCTTGTTGTTTTTGTGGATACAGACTAACACGGCTCCCCCCTGATATAGGAGATGGGAGCTTCTGGGGAGTCTAGTTTGAGGTGGGAAGGGGCAGGAAATTCACAGGGTGGAGAAAAGGAGGAGGACAGGCTGTGACAAACCCGCTGGGACTTGTTTAACCTGAGGCTCACATTCTAGGAACAGACCCGTGGGGGTTGAGGGAGGAAATTTGCCTATTTATGGAACAGGAAACACCCACCTGGACAGGGCTGGGGAAATTATCAGCCTGCTGGTGCTGAAGCTGGAACCTACTAACCAGTGCCCCCCGATGAGATATGAAGGGGGCACCCACCAGTGGGGCTTAGGGCATATGCCCCATTCCCTCACATCCAGCTGCTGGCAATGAGGAGGATATTTGGATTCCTGCCAGAGGGCTCCATCTCCTATATCGGCCTCTGGCTAGTAGGTGTGTCAGGCATGAGAATATTCTGCTCCCCTTTATTTGCTGTGAGGGATGAGGGACTCTTTCTCCCCTCACCCTGATGCTTCCTGAGTGGGGTGCGGGTGGGACTCTGCTGACTGCCTCCCAGAGCTTCCATTTGATTGGCCCTGCTTCCCCATGACTAGTTGGTTGTGACTGGGGTAGCAGGCGCTGAGTGGGGGACTCTTGTTTTTCCAGGGGCTGGTGACCTTTGAGGAGGTGGCTGTGTATTTCACCAGGGAAGAGTGGGCTCTGCTGGACCCTGCTCAGAGAGACCTCTACTGGGATGTCATGCAAGAGAACTATGAGAAGGTGACCACGCTGGGTAAGGATTTCTGTCCCTTGGTTATTAGAAGGGGAGACGTCATCTCCATAATACAACCTTAACTCTGCCCTGTTTCAGCAACACCCTGAAATGCCAGTGACACACACACTAGCTCTCGACCCTCTGCTGCTAGAGAACACTTTGGGAGCAGAGCTCAGGAGCTGTAAAGCACAAAGTCTAACATCTGTACGATAAGGCAAACCTCAGGTGTAGGCTTGGCATAAAGAACAGAAGCTGCCTACACCTCTGGCCGACCCTCAAACCCTGAGCCCACTCCCCTCAAACCATCTCCAACTTGCAAAATATTTCCACCCCTTTAGCCCCAGCCCCTGAGGATATAGCCTTCACGTACCCCTAACTGAGCCCTGGAGACAACAGGCATGTACGCCCCAGAGTGCTGACTGTCCTCATGGCAAGAACACACCCTTGTGCACGTTTGCTGACATAGCCTGCAACACAGCACTGACATGAGGCAAACTTGGTCCTTCAAGGTTCACATGCACCTCTCTTCATATCACAGTCACAGCTCTGCAAAGTTGCTCCAACTAATTCCTCCACCATCCAATTACAGCTACAGCTGACACAGCGCACGCAGTTGCAGTGCGTGCAGATCAGTGCTGGTATTCCAGTCTGTGGAACACAACCCAAACAATGGCATGTTCTTTTAGTCCTTGCTCGTAGCTATTATAGATTCATAAATTAAAAGGCCAGAAGTTAGGTCATGTGATCAGACCTCCTGTACAACAGTTACTGCTGTACTGGCCACAGCATGTCCCCTAGAGGCAACTAAATACTGTGATAGCTGGAAAACATAATCCCAACTATACATATAAAATGATGGGGTCTAAATTAGCTGTTACCACTCAAGAAAGAGATCTGGGAGTCATTGTGCATATTCTCTGAAAACATCCACTCAGTGCGCAGTGGCAGTCAAAAAAGCAAACAATGTTGGGAATCATTAAGAAAGGGATAGATAATAAGACAGAAAATATCATATTGCCTCTATATAAATCCGTGGTACGCTCACACCTTGAATACTGCCTGCAGATGTGGTTGCCCCATCTCAAAAAAGATGTATTGGAATTGGAAAAGGTTCAGAAAAGGGCAACAAAAATGATTAGGGATATGGAACAGCTTCCGTATGAGGAGAGATGAATAAGACTGGGACTTTTCAGCGTGGAAAAGAGACGACTAAGGGGGGATATGATAGAGGTCTATAAAATCATGACTGATGTGGAGAAAGTAAATAAGGAAGTGTTATTTACTCCTCATAACACAAGAAGTAGGGGCCACCAAATGAAATTAATAAATAGCAGATTTAAAACAAACAAAAGGAAGTATGTTTTCACACAATGCACAGTCAAAATGTGGAACTCTTTGCGAGAGGATGTTGTGAAGGCCAAGACTAGAACAAGGTTCAAAAAAGAATTAGATAAATTCATGGAGGATAGGTCCAACAATGGCTATTAGCCAGGATGGGCAGAGATGTTGTCCCTAGCCTCTGTTTGCCAGAAGCTGGGAATGGGCGACGGGATGGATCAGTTGATGATTATCTGTTCTGTTCGTTCCCTCTGGGGCACCTGGCATTGGCGGCTGTCGGAAGACAGGATACTGGGCTAGATGGACCTTTGGTCTGACCCAGTATGGCCGTTCTTACGTTCTTACGACAAGAAGCTCTCTGTGGTTAAGAGTCTGCGTGGAGGCCATGTACTAGCTGAGATAAATGCCAAGTGACTGAGATCAGTCGGGGGGACAAATAAAAGGACAGTTTCAGCCTAGGTGTGTGCATCATGTTATAAGAATAAGGGGATTTTGTAAAAAGGTTCTTTTTTGGGGTCGGGGTGGGAGGGGATTGGGATCTCAGGAACTCTTTGCTCAAATAACACCAAATTTAAACCACTATCCATGCCCTGCATACCCATAGCAAATGTCAAAGCAGTCCGAGCACGCACGTGGATTTCAGAGCAGTTAGATTAGTCAACTTCTAAATAGTTTTTAATGTGAGAGTCAGCTGGGCCATTCCACTCATAGAAGACAGTGTGAGGTTCCTATTCTTAGGAGAAGGGAGAGCAGGGAGCAGTGAAGGGGATAAGTTGATGGGGTGGTGGTGGCACTGCAGTACCACACAGCAGGGGGGGCTGAGGGCAGTGGGAGGAAGGGGAGTGGGTGTCCTACTGAATGACAGAGCTAGCTATACCTCTGTCCCCTTCCCAATATCTCTAAGTGCCCCCTCGCAGCAAGTTGTCAGCCTCATGCCTTTCCATCTCGTGGAGTGGATTTCTGCAATTCTCTCTCTCCTTGCCCGGGCCCTGGGCTACCATACCTGGCACACCAGCTGTGCTTACCCCACAGATCAGGCTGAGTGCAGACATCTTTGGGAGCCTGAGATCAGTGGCGTACAGTGACAAATGCTCCTTTAGTGTGCAGAAGGCTGTTTTATTTTGCAGTAGGAACTAGCTGAGGTAACCTCAGCACCATTAGCAAGTATCGTTGAGAACTTATGGAGGATAGGTGAGGTCTCAGAGGACTGTGAAGGGCAAACATTGTTCCCCTTGTTAAAGATACCTAAAGAGGCTGTGTCTACACTGCACTTTGGGCAGTAAAACTTTTGTCGGTCAGGTGTGTGGAAAAAAATACTCCCTAACCGAACAAAGATTTAGCGACGAAAAGCACTGGGGTGGACAGCACTATGTCTGTGAGAGATGCTCGCCTGCCGACAAAGCTGCTGCCACTTGTTGAGGTTGGTTTTATTTTGCCAGCAGGAGAGCTCTCTCCTGCTGGCAAAAAGCGGCTACACACGAGACCTTACAGCAGCACAGCCGGTTGAAAGATCATACTCAATCTTAATCTGCAGCAAGGGCGATTTAGGTTTGCCATTAGGGAAAACTTGTAACTATAAGGGTAGTTCAGCTCTGAAACAAGTTTCCAAGGGAGATTGTGGAATCCATCATTGGAAGCTTTTCAGAACAGCTTAGACCAGCGGTTCTCAACCTATTTACCATTGTGGGCCGCATGTTATGTGGGCTGCATCCACACAATATGTGTACTACCTCTGTGGCCCTGAGGACGTCACATGGGCTGCAGCTGTGTGCTGATTGGGCCACAAGTGGCCCGGGATCTGCAGGTTGAGAACCACTGGCTTAAACGAATACCTATCAGAGATAGTCTAGGTGTACTTGGTGTACCTGCCTCAGTGCATGGGCTGGATTAAATGACCTCTTGAAGTCCCTTTCCGCCCTGCGTTTCTGTGGTTCTGTCACTTTATAACCTTCACCATACACTGGGGGATTTTCATACTCCTTTCCATTACCCCGACTTACTATAGTCCCTAATTCCTCAGCAAGTGCTTTCCTGATATCCAACACCCTTGACATACTGCCCTCAGTGATGTCCCCTTAACTGTGCTGAGCTCCGTCAGCCCATGCTAGCCAGCCCCCATTTCCCTGTGACTGTCTCATTATCCTTGGGTCTCTCTGTCGGTAGGAAGCAGTTCCAAGGTGATTTCCCCTTGGCTTTCCGTGATGTGGAGTTACTTTCCCTGGCTTTTAGGAGCCCCTTTGAGCAAGAATGTCTGGCTGTGTGCCAGCAGAGTGGTGGAGAGTTAATCCCCTTATAGGCAGAGTGTCTGGCACCTTACCCGGGGAGCAAAACCCAGAATTTCAGTGCTTTAAAATGAGCAGGGGTTAAAAAAAGGCCATGCTCTTTGTGACACATGCCCCATGAATTCATCTGATGTCACGTGTTTTCCTTCATCTGAGCAGGGTTACCAGTTTCCAAGCCTGAGGTGATGTCCCAGCTGGAACGAGGAGAAGAGCTGTGGGTCTCAGATCTCCAGGGCTCTGAGGAAAGAGAGATCCTGAGAGGAACCTACACAGGTGAGGGGTCATTAGAGCAACTCAGATACTGTCTGTGCCTGAAAAAAATATCTGGGATTTCCTACCAAGCCCGTGAGAGCTCACTGAGCTCCGGATTGTCCCCAGCAGGTGTCATCTCCTCAGGGCAGATATCGCTCATGGCTTCCTTCCCATCCTGAGCGACTCCTGGCAATAGCTCCCTTCCTAACCTCCCTTCATCCTGAGTGATGGGATGGGATGTGGAGACAGAATTGATCCCCTCCTCTTTTCCCTCTAGGAAAGAGTTTGGGGAAATTCCTCTCCCCGTTTTTGTTCCTGTTTCTGAGGTTCCTCTCTGTGTCGCAGGAGATGGTGGGATGGTGACTGAGAACGGGGCGCAGAATCCACAGCAGGAAGAGACTGAGCATGTGGAACCGCACTGGGAAGTATCACAGAGAACGAAGGGGGACGTGTCCAGGAGTCCTGAGGAGAGGCAGCAGGGAAACCAGCCAGGGGAGAAAATGGGCAAATCCATCAATTGTGAGGAAAATCTCAAGGACCTCCAGGAAACCGCAGCCCAGCAGAGAATCCTCATGGGAAAGAGGAAACACATATGCCCTGAGTGTGGGAAAAACTTCAGAAGTCGCTCACACCTTATTAACCATGAGCGAATCCACACAGGAGAGAGACCCTATGAATGCTGTGAGTGTGGGAAAAACTTCATTCGACGCTCACACCTTATTAGACACCAGAGGATCCACACCGGTGAGCGACCCTATGAATGTTGTGAGTGCGAAAAAACCTTCATTTACCGCTCAGACCTGAGGAGACATCAGAGGATCCATACAGGACAGAGACCCTATGAATGCTGTGAGTGCGGGAAAAGCTTCCATCAGGGGTCACACCTTATTTATCATCAGAGAATCCACCAGGGAAATAAACACCATAAAATCCTTGTGTAGGGCTGGCAAAACATATATTTTTTTCTTTAATTTTTTTGGGTACTTCCTACATGTGGCCTTTAAGGCTGTTAGTGCCATTTACATCATTGTGGTCTCAGCTCCCCCATGTGAATTGTCCGGTTCTGCTTTTTGCCGCTAGCCCTTCTTTGGGGGGATCCCCAAAGCCCCTTTCTGCCAGCTGCTTCGTTCTATGGGTCGTGGGAGTGTGAGTCCATCTTACTAGGAATGTGCATCAGCCCCAGTGGGGGGAACACGAATGACCTCAGTTAGCTGCATTGTGGTAAAATCTACCTGGGCCTTGGCTCCATTAGCATTTTTTGCAGTTAGCCAGCTTGAGGGAACTATCCGGATGGAAAATCCCAACTCTGTTTTCTGCGCTGACATGGCCCAAGTACAATAGTCTGGGTAGCTAGCACTTTTTCCCTCGACCTGTCCTAACCTCCTCCACTTTTCCTAGTCTAGACAGCCCATTATCATGATGCTAAAACTTTTGTAAATAACACAACTCAATAAGAATGAGAGAGCGCTGAGTGAAGCAGGTTTCAGTGGATCAGAGGAGACTGCAACGGGGAAATCTGTGGTTCTCATTCTGAGTCATCAGATGTAACCTGCTCTAGAATCTCATTCCATCTGAAACTGAAAATGTCTTATACCTCTGTGAGCAGGGTCAGATTTCCAACTAGGCACAGCGGGCAGGTTGCCAAGTATGCAATTTTCTAGCCCAATGGGCAATTTTTAGCTTTTAGTTGCCAGGGATTTTAGCAGTTGCAAGTTGCAGTATTTTGGGCTGTTTTGGTGCCCTGCTGCCACTGGCCACACTGCTCAGGAGGGAGGAGCCTCCTGATCTGTCCCGTCCCTTGCCGAGATGCCCCACACTCCGCTTGTCTCGCGTCGTGCCCCCTCCCCTTCGGTGACATTTGCAGCATGTGGAGAATTCTTGTCCGAGGGAGGCAGAATTTTTTTTTCTGCACAAATATGCTGCAGTTCTGTCTTTCGCCCACCAGAGGCCACTGTGGTACCAGAACAGCCTGAGGTGGCTGAGGCAGACAGGTCCGGCGGGCAGCGGCTGGCAGGCGGGTGGCGGGGGCATTTCTCCCTCAAGTGAAAAGTCGCAGCAGCCGCCTTGGAGCCAGGTCAGGCGGCAGAGCAGGCCACACAGCGCTGCTGGGCGGGGGAGGGCACAGGGCCACATGGGGAGGCAGGGGGGCCGCTGAAGATGCTGTGCCTAGGAGCACAGAAGGTGTAAATCCGGCCCTGATTCTTCTCTCTTTCCTGAAGGCTGTTTGGTCCCACAACGGGACGTTACTTTTCTGTGGCAGAATGTAGTTCAGATTTATTGGGCACTTGGAGGCAAATGACCAGTTGCTTCAATAGTCATTTCTTCCTTTACTTTTCCTTTTCCTCCACCCCTCCATGATGACATGGGGGAAAGTTCAAACGCAGCTCTGTCAGCTGGAGAGAATGCCCCAGTTCTGGGATACGCTACCAAGGAAACAGGAGTGGTTTTAAATCTCCACTGGTAAGCAACAGCACACCCCAAACTCTGCAACTAACTGAAGTAACTAGGTATAATCGCAGTGTTGGTCAATTATTTAAGTCAGTATTTGCTCCGATAACGCAGGGAGAGAGCGCCACAGGAAGTGATTTGGAACTCGGCAAAATGCCCATGTATTTGGTTCCCAACACAGTTGTGACCCAGCTCCTACAGGAAGTTACTCCTGGAGATATCTCCTAGCTAATCCTAAATACTGCCATTAGCTATGCAGATGTGGGGGAAACAGAGTTAGTGTTTATGTTGAATTCACCCTTTGTAATGCTGCAAATGTGTATAAAATGAAATCAATGTTCAATGTGAGACTGCTGAAGAAAAATAACTCTTTTTTTTTTTTTTTTTTTTTAACTGAAACCAACCTCTTGTACCATCCAGTGATTCTCACCAGGCTATATCTGATTTCTGATTTAGACCTGTGCTATCAGATTAAAGAAGTAACCTTGGCATGTTTGAGGAAGTCATTCCTCACTAGCACAGCTGACATTCTGGGTGGGCTGGTAAAGGATTCTTCTCCAGAGAAATGTAAATTTGTCCTCCTCAAGACCAAGGATTTGGCAAGAACTCAGAAACCACAGGCATCTAATTGCTGGTTTTCAGCACAGAGATGAAAGCTATGGTGAGTTACGGTCTAAGCAGAAATGTGTTTAGAACACAACTCCCTAGTTTTGTGGCATTGATTAGAGTCCCAACAGATGCCAGTTCAATTGAGAACAATTGTCTTTTACCGTTTGAATCCAAAGTTTCATGAGGCAAAGAAAAAGAGTTGATGCCTTTGGAGGACATTCCTTCCTGAGAAGGATCCCAATCTGGCTTCCTTGTTGGACAATAAGCACTTTCCTTCTGTGCAAGTGTTGGTAACCCATGAGGAAATGAGTGGGTCAAGCTCCAAGTTCAGACTGCAGGATCTATGAATGTTGAGTCCTGATTTTATGCTTTGATCTCTTGGTTTTGGTCTTGTGTTTTATGACTTTGTATCGCATCTCCATCTCCTGCTACTTTGAAAGATTAAAAAGTGTGAAAATAGAATAGAAGGTTTTTCTCATGTTGCAAACCTTGCCACACAGTGTGAGACCCCTTCCACCAACGCTTATGGCAGAAGAGCCGTAAATAAACTAACTTCCAGAAATGGAAGGCACCTATATAAAAATACTGCTCAGGCATGCAGGAGTGAAATCAGGAAGGCCAAATCACACTTGGAGTTGCAGCTAGCAAGAGATGTTAAGAGTAACAAGAAGGATTTCTTCATTTATGTTAGCAACAAGAAGAAAGTCAAGGAAAGTGTGGGCCCCTTACTGAATGAGGGAGACAACCTAGTGACAGAGGATGTGGAAAAAGCTAATGTACTCAATGCTTTTTTTTGCCTCTGTCTTCTTGAACAAGGTCAGCTCCCAGACTACTGCACTGGGCAGCACAGCATGGGGAGGAGGTGACCTTCCCTCTGTGGAGAAAGAAGTGGTTTGGGACTATTTAGAAAAGCTGGACGAGCATGAGTCCATGGGGCCAGATGCACTACATCCGAGAGTGCTAAAGGAGTTGGCGGATGTGATTGCAGAGCCATTGGCCATTATCTTTGAAAACTCATGGCAATTGGGGGAGCTCCTGGATGACTGGAAAAGGTTAATGTAGTGGCCATCTTTAAAAAAGAGAAGAATGAGTATCCAGGGAACTACAGGCCAGTTAGCCTCACCTCAGTCCCTGGAATAATCTTGGAGCAGGTCCTCAAGGAATCACGGCATTTTGGGCTGTGTAAGTAGGGGCATTGCCAGCAGATCGAGGGATGTGATCATTCCCCTCTATTCAACATTGGTGAGGCTTCATCTGGAGTACTGTGTCCAGTTTTGGGCCCCACACTACAAGAAGGATTGGAAAAATTGGAAAGAGTCCAGCAGAGGGAAACAAAAATGGTTAGGGGGCGGGAGCACATGATTTATGAGGAGAGGCTGAGGGAACTGGGATTGTTTAGTCTGCAGAAGAGAAGAATGAGGGGGGATTTGATAGCTGCTTTCAACTACCTGAAAGGGGGGTCAAAGGAGGATGGATTTAGACTGTTCTCAGTGGTAGCAGATGACAGAACAAGGAGTAATGGTCTCAAGATGCAGTGGGGGAGCTCTACGTTGGATATTAGGAAAAACTTTTTCACTAGGAGGGTGGTGAAGCACTGGAATGGGTTACCTAGGAAGGTGATGGAATCTCCTTCCTTAGAGGTTTTTGAGGTCAGGCTTGACAAAGTCCTGGCTGGGATGAATTAGTTGGAGATTGGTCCTGCTTTGAGCAGGGGGTTGGACTAGATGACCTCCTGCGGTCCTTCCTATCCCTGATATTCTGTGATTCTATATGGGTGTAAACCACAACTTTACAGAAGGGTTCACTTTGTGGAAATTGGTGTTAAATTGGAATTAAAAGAAAGTAATATATAAGATTTTTTGTTACCCGTGAGAATGAAATTAAACATGAGGTTAATTATTTGTTAATGAAGAAGGAAGAGACTAATTATGTGATGACTTTCAACTTTCCAATATAATTCTGATTTATGTTGTTTTCTTTTTATTGGTAATATAGGAAATGGTGGCTAATCCTTAAAGGGTTGTTTGATGTATTTTACTCCTTTCTGACTAAGGAATTCTGAAATAAAACTTTACTCCAAAGGTTGCGGTGATGGAATATGTGAGAGAAATGAGGTATCTGAGAATACTGATCAGTATAGACATGAATTATTTCCAAATGGAATTTATTCTGTTAAGAGGAAACTACTCAAGAAGACGAGTTGTATATCCTTTTACCGGTTAGACTGTGAAGGTCACTTAGTTCCCCACTTCCCTTGTTAGCAAAGGAAAGTCATGACTTTTGTGATGAGATGTCCATATTTATTTATAAGAAAGATGATGGATGCATTTTTTTGCTAAAAACTTCTGCAACCAGTTATTTTTATGGGAATCTGACCCCTTTTCCTTTTGAGAAGGCCACCCATTAAATTCTGGCCATTGTCTCCTTAGGCCAGGCTATGGAGACCTCCTCAAAACTGGCCTTGCTTTTCTTTCATTTGTAACTTTGGAATCCACACTGAATGTGATTTTCAAGAACGGCTATTTTAAGAAAACTGCTGGATTAAGGGAGAATTATCCAAAATGGTGTTAGCCCAAAGTGTGCCTCATTCCAACTGGATTGGGTCATGGTGCCGGTATCCAAGGCATACTTCACCCCCGAGATCTCACCATAAAATGGAGTAAGCTGGAATTGTCAGCCATAAAGACCAAGGTAAAGGCTGAAGTCTTTCACCTTTCAGGTCAACAAGCTGTCTAAGAAAGATCGATCTCCTCTGGGGAAGGAAGTCATGTCATCAGTGACAGGCTAGGTCAGCCTTTTCCATCTCCCTATATCTGAGAAAACCTGCTGGTGTGGAGTGCTGGGCCAGCTACCCAATCACATTGTTTCTCAACTACAGTTACTGCCTCTACTGTATGTGAGTCCAAACACTGAGAGAACTGGAGAGTTCCAACCCTTTGTCATTTTAGGGTTCCTTTTTCTACTTCATTTTTATTAACGGGGAGATGTCCTGGCTTTTCTATTACGTTAGGGCAGTGGTTCTCAACTAGGGGTACACATACCCTGGGGGTACGCAGAGGTCTTCCAGGGGGTACATCAACTCATCTAGAGTTTTACCTCAGGCTACATAAAAAGCACAAGCGAAGTCAGTACAAACTAAAATTTCATACAGAGGCAACTTTTTTATACTGCTCTAGATACTGTATACTGAAATGTAAATACAATATTTATACTCCAACTGGTTTATTTTATAATTATATGGTAAAAATGAGAAAGCAAGACATTTTTCAGTAATAGTGTGCTGGGACACATTTGTATTTTTGTCTGATTTTGTAAGCCAGTAGTTTTTAAGTGAGGTAAATCTCGGGAGTACACAAGACAAATCAGACCTCTGAAAGGGGTACAGTGGTCTGGAAAGGTTGAGATCCCCTGTATTAGGATGTGGCTCAGTGTAAAATCCACACAGGGAAGGCACCAGATTGAATAGTTCTCCAAATCCAAATAGCCCTTAAACGCTGCCCTCTGAAATGATTGAACGTGCACTCCTCATTCTGTGAAAGTCTGAAGAAACTAAACTCAGCTGTAAACTATTCAGTGAGAGCTGTTAATAAGCAGAAGTTTAAAGTCCCAGTAGAGTCTGGATCTCGGTTGGAGGGGAAGGCAGAAGGGTTTAGCCAATAGGGAAAAGGAAGGAAGAAGCTTTAATTGGCTGTGAGGTTGTAGCTTAAACATGAACGATCATTTGGTTTTTAGTATTCAGTTGCTTCAGTGTGAAGTTCTCTGATTGGGGCTTATAATTAAATGAACAGCTGCCTCTCTGAATTTATTGTTTTAGGATTTATAAGGGTTGATTTTCTGTTGTTTTAATATGATGACTTGATTCCAGTCTAATATCATTGCTAACTCATTGACTCACTGATGTGATCTTATTTAATTGTCTATTGGTTGACTACACAGTTGAGAAAGGAGGTGAGGAAATATGTTTTATTGGACTAACTTCTGTTGGTGCAAGACACAAGCTTTTGAGCTACTCACAGACACACTTTGAGGCCAGAAGAGACCATCCTGATTATCTCGTCTGACCTCCTGCACATTGCAGGCCACAGCACCTCTCCCACCCACTCCAGTGACTCAGCCGGAGGTTATGGCTTATTGCAGAAGTCCTCAAGTCCTGATTTAAAGACTTCAAGTTAGAGAGAATCCATCATTTGCAAACTGCAAGTGACCTGTGCCTCATGCTGCAAAGGAAGATGAAAACTCCCAGGGTCTTTGCCAATGTGACCTGGGAAAAAATTCTTTCCTGACCCCAAATATGATGATCAGTTCAACCCTAGCCTTTGGGCGAGACCCACCAGCCAGACACCTGGGAAAGAATTTGTGGTGGTAACTCAGAGCCATGGGCGGCATGTCGCATAGGCTGGGGAAGGCTGTGCCTGGCCCCACCCACACTCCTCCCCTTCCCCCTTGGGCCCAGCCCAGGCTAGCTGCTCCTCTTCAGGGAAGCAGCATGCTAGGGCTGGGGCTAGGGAGGCCGGGACTTGGGGTGGTTCACCAGAGCCCTCCCCATCTAATGTCCCATTTCTTACCATTTCGATATTTGCTACTAGGAGTTGCAGATGGGCTACATGCCATTTCCTCTAGAAATTGATCAAGGTAATTCTTGAAACCAGTTAGGTATTTAGCCCCCCTGGCTCCTCTTGGGAGGCTGTTCCAGAACTTCACTCCGCTGACACTTAGAAACCTTCATCTAATTTCAAGCCTAAACTTGTTGATAGCCAGTTTACATCCATTTGTTCTTGTGCCAACATTGGCCCTAAACTTAAATAACTCCTTTCCCTGCTCAGTGTTTATCCCTCTGATGTACTTAGAGAGAGTAATCGCATCTCTCCTTAGCCTTCATTTGGTTAAGTCTTGTAGGGTAGGTTTTCCATTCCTTTGATCATCTTAGCAGCTCTTCTCTGTACCTGTTCCCGTTTGAATTCATCTTTCTTAAACATGGGAGACCAGAACTGCATGCACTATTCCAGATGAGGGCTCACCAGTGCCTTGTATAACGGTACTAACACCTCCTTATCTCTACTGGAAATACCTCGCCTGATGCATCCTCTAGGATTGCATTAGACTTTCTTATGGCTGCATCACATTGGTTTGTCACAGGATGACTGAGCTGCCAATCTACCCAGGTCTTTTGCGTGCTCTGTTTCTTCCAACTGATAAATCCCCAGCTTATATCAAAAATTCTTGTTGTTAGTCCCTTGCAAATTTGCAATTTACAAGGCTGGAAGGTCCACACAACATGAATAATTGAACTGTGCCAATCACGATTGCTATTGCCACGTGGACAGGGCGTCCTAGAGAAACAGTTATATTAACGGTATGGGTACTGTTGAGAATGGACCACATAAGCAACACTATCCTAGTGTCAAGTTAGCGACAGGGACATGATTAACAACAGTGTGAGCGCGCTGGGATACCATCACTTTTTGATTGGGACAATGCCATGGCATGTGCACCTGGATGGATTTTGTATAAACCTGACCTCTCTGTCTCAACTGGAACCCTTGCCCTATAGCCAGGTGTATGGATTGAGGACAGCATGATGGAGAAAGCGATGGGAAACACTAAATAATAATCATTAGTGACTAACTTCTTTGTACCCATCTTCCCTTATCCATTAACCCAGCTGAGACACAGAGAGCAATAGGTGCCCATTACCCAACTGATAGCTCATCACCAGCAATTTGTGGCCAACACCGTACACCCATGAATTTGCATCCTTGGAGTGTACGGTAAGTTTAGTCTTAATGGAAATTCAAATAATTCAAAGTATTGTGCTCCTGGGAATGTGTTGCTGGCCAATAAAACTAAAAAAATATTCAGAAAGAAAAGAATGTGATGCAAATGAAACAACTACTAACATAAAAAGACAAACAGAAGCCCTGGATTGTAGGCATAGAACTTGCACAGAGCTTGATTTGAGTGCAAGGTTAAACTGTAAAAAAGGCTTTGTCCTGGAGCTGGTGTTTTCGAGCTATGTGAGAATACTCTGAACTGACAAGCTTGCAATGCAGATAAGGGGAGGACATAAGCGACTACTCCTTATGTGGCCTGCAAAGCGCGTGGTCCACATATGAGCTGTACAATGTCCAAACCCATTATATTCCAGAGGTATAGATGTTCGTAGTGAGGAACAATGTATACAAATTGTTAGGGTGTGACATCACCCTGTACCTGAAACCACTGCATCTGGGCCTGACAAGCCGGGCATAGAGCCATAACATGCCTAATATAGTAACGAATAATGATGTGGCATCAAACCGAGATTTTGGATCACGAAGGCCTAGATGAGAGGATCTCCCAGAATGGGACAACGGGTTCTGGATAAGCTGAGTAGAAAAGGTCTCGGAGGGAATTCCAACATCCGGCTGCTGGATACATCTCTACACATACAGCCCTGCTGCAGGACTCCGTGCAAATCCATTCATCCTGCTGCCCCTGAAGGCTCCAAGTGTTTCCAGCCATCTGCAGCAAAGCGCCTTGAGCACTCAAGTGTCAAAAGCTAATGGGCAACACAGGTGCCCCTATCCTATGGGAGAGCAAGCCAAACCCTAGGGCCTCACGTTATTTCAATGCAGTATTGATATCAATAGCAGAGATATCACAAGGTGTCTGCATGGCTTGAGCTCAGATCACAGACTTTGAATCCCTGACTTCTGACCATTACACCATGGGGCTGCCTACTGCAGCATACCACTCTGAAGACCCCTCATGAAGACAACTTTGTTGGGACAGTTTGCTGCCTCAGTCACTGATTCTGAGAAACCTAAAGTCAATATAATAATCTGTGAATGAAAATCCTCCCCACAGGCCATTTCTTATCCCTATTATTACATGTCACAGAATGAAATAAGCCCCTTTACATTCCCCAAGAAGGGTACATTTTAAAGAATGCTAAAAATGCGTTCGGAATCACATACATAAGAAAGTCATTGCATTGAACGATCCACTTGATGTATTGCATGTTCTACAGAATGGTTTAAAGAAGTTGAGAGAGGTGTTTATAAATGAATATGTTGGGCCTTTTATACAGAGAGAGAGAGAGAGAGAGAGAGAGACTAACCAGAATTATTTGAGCGACCAACATTTCCATTTTCTCACATTATTTTAGTTCTCAAGGTTTTTCATTTACTTATTTTCTCAGAACTAGCAATGGGGGGACAGTTATCTGGAGTCAGTGGAATTACAGCCAGGAGGGAATAGGCTGTTACCACAGTGTTAAGGTGGCCCTGTGCGTATCTCATATCATTCCAGAACACTTAGTTCAACAAAATTCAAACTCTGGAAAAGGAAGCAATACAGAGGGAAGGTATATGACCATATAACCTTAACTCTGCCCTCTTGGAGCAGTTCCCTGATAGGATATGCCCACAAAGAAAGGTTTGGGGGTAAATTACAGCTACTTCCCAAAAGTTTGTTTCTTTAGTAATTAATTGATCCTGCCGCACCTCCCTTAAGAACAGCTGATTTTATGCATGCTAACTTAGTTTCTATACGGCTGGTGTCTGGCAGTGGAATTATTATCCCAGCACATTTAAATACTAAGCTGCTGATTCCAGGTTCTACAGTGAGCCAACTTCCCCAACCACATCAAGGGGATAGTTTTTTCTTGATCCACATGGAAGTTAACGTCACTTGCCCAAGATCACACAGTCAGGAGAAAATCAAGGCAAAAAAAAATTCCCAAACCTATCCCTTTGTACCCCAATTTTAAGAGAACAGAAAGTGAGACTAGAGAAGTAAGACTGTATGATTAGCTAGTTGGTACTACAGTAACCCTACAATTTGTTAAATGCAGACACAACCAACTCTATGGTTGGTAAAGTTACAGAGACTCTGAAACGGGTCCTGAAAAAGAGCTGCACGTTACCTTTAAACAGCCGCCCTTTAAATGCATCTGAAAGCTACAAAAAAAGCAGTGATCTGAGTTAAAGGAAGGTTGCCATTCATTAGAGCCCCAGTTTCTATTGTGTGCACAAAGAAAGGTTTGAATGGGTAACAGGTAGTTTGGTAAAGCTTTGTTATTTTATTTTTGTAACAGGCTTCTGCCCACCTCCAGCAAAGTTTTCTGCCACATACTATGACAAATTACTTCCCAAATGTAATACAAACTAGTCCATTTCTCTCCGTATTCAAGCTGTGACCAAAATGTTAGCATGAGGCAGAGTGTTGTGCAGTTATCACAATAGGAATAAATTAAAAATTGGGATTAATCAATGTTTAGCTGCGGACACGGCCTATGGGGCAGCTGGTGCATTGCCAGGGACGCAGGAGAATTCAAAGAGCTCATGGAGTGCTATGAGCCGCCCTTTCACTGCATCACTCAGCTGGAAGGTGATTCACAAAACACAGCTCTTCCCCTCTGGAAGACAAACTTTCCCCCTGCCTTGGGGCCCCTCCCCCCACCTTAGTTTCCTCAGGGCTCTTTGTCCTGAGGGACCTGGCGCTGTCTGAGAGGTTCAAGGTGAGTCTTAAAAGAGCCTTTGGGGAGGCAGGAGTCTTTCCCAGGCAAATCTTTGCTTCATTCTCAGTGCCACCTTCGCCCTGCCTGCTTTGGCTTTGCATGCTTTGGGGCTGATTTTAGCCTTGATCTCTCCTGTCGTGGTTTTAGGTGGGATCTAGACCACCTTCTGTAGGTTTGCAGCGTTGACCTTTTGGGGCTTTCCTCTGCCTTTCGGGTCCCTGAAAGCCACCACTTTCTTAGGGCTGTTCCTGGCCTGGGGCATGGTGTCCTTTCTGAGGCTCCCGGCAGCAGTGCGGGCCCAGCAGTATCGTGGTTGGAGGTACCAGGAAGACAAAACCCTGTGGTCCCAATTGCATGACCTCATCCATCTCGCACGGAAGTGGTTGCAAACAGAGTCCCGGAGTCCGGAAGAGATACTAGCGGTTCTGGTCATCGACCAATACATGAGGGGACTACCACCAGACCTTCGTCCCTGGGTAAGCCAGAACGAACCCTCCACCTATGACAAGGTTGTCATCCTGGTAGAGAGGCAAAGGACAACGAGGGAGCTGACCCGACCAGTTAAAGAAGAGGCACCCCGAGTTAAACTAGCAGCACCAAGCCCTAAAGTTCGGGTGACTGCGCCACCAGGAGGGCCCAGGTGGAAAAAGAGAGAGGCTGAAGGCCCATCAGAGGCCACAAAGAGTCGGAGCACTGAGGGAGAAGAGGATCGTGATGTTAGACTGCCCAAACCAAGAGACCGGGGAACGCCTAGGGCTCCATACAGATGTTATGCCTGCAGGGAGTGGGGACACATAGCTGCACAGTGTCCCAATGCCGAGGAGCCTATGCAGTGTAACCTGGGGAACTGGGCAGATCCATGCTCCCTAATCCTCCTTCTGGGGGTCGTACTAACCCCACATATGTATACCAGACCAGGGAAACTAAATGGGGTAGAGACTACGGCACTGGTTGATTCGGGGAGTGCTATCACGCTTATCTCAGGGAAGCTTGTGAAGCGTAGTCAGCTGCTGCAGGCTAAACATACGGGGATAACATGTGTCCATGGGACAGTTAGTTACTACCCCACCATCCCAGTAAAAATCGAGATCCAAGGGAACACTACTGAGGTAGCAGCAGGTGTAGTCCCTAAACTCCCATACCCGGTGCTCATAGGGAGGGTTTGGAAACTTACTCCCAGTAGGGGGATTGGAGAAAGATGGGGACCCTAAAATTGATGAGGCATCCACAGCAGACTGTCAACTCACAATCTTCTCTGAAATATCCCCAGATTTGTTCTCCACTCCCAGACAGGGTAGAAAGACAAAAAGGGAAAGAAGGGCAGCTAAGGCCTTGGGAACCCGAATACTGACCCAAAGCCAGAGGGTCGCTCTT
>NC_048312.1:28914448-28960199 GCF_013100865.1 Trachemys scripta elegans | reverse complement strand
AAGTATCAGAGGGGTAGCCGTGTTAGTCTGAATCTGTAAAAAGCAACAGAGGGTCCTGTGGCACCTTTGAGACTAACAGAAGTATTGGGAGCATAAGCTTTCGTGGGTAAGAACCTCACTTCTTGCATCTGAAGAAGTGAGGTTCTTACCCACGAAAGCTTATACTCCCAATACTTCTGTTAGTCTCAAAGGTGCCACAGGACCCTCTGTTGCTTTTTACAGATTCAGACTAACACGGCTACCCCTCTGATACTTGACAGCAGAACGCTGTATTAAGTCTTGCTCATAGTCATCTTTTTGGGGGGCATTTGGAGGTAGAGAAGACCCTGGCACGAGTCCTACAACGGTTCTTCTGGTCCGGAGTACATGAAGAAGTGCGGAGGTACTGTGCCTCCTGCCTGGAGTGTCAGCTGCACAGTCCCCGCCCCACTTGAGGGCACCTTTAGTACCCCTTTCCATCATAGAGGTCCCCTTCGAGCGAATAGCCATGGACCTAGTGGAACCCCTGGAGAAGACGGCTCCGGGCCACCAATATACACTTGTTGTTTTGGACTATGCTACTCGCTACCCAGAAGCCGTCCCCCTGCAGAACACGGCCTCTAAAACTATAGACAAATATAGACTATAGAGCTGGTGGGGATCTTTGCCCGAATGGGGCTACCGAAGGAGATATTAACCGACCAAGGAACCCCATTTATGTCGAAGCTAATGAAGGATCGCTGTACGCTGCTCCATATACATACCCTGACAACTTCGGTCTACCATCCACAGATTGATGGGTTGGTAGAAAGGTTTAACCGAACCCTCAAGGCTATGATAAGGAAGGTGGTAAGTTGGGATGGGAAGAATTGGGACACCCTACTACCCTCCCTTATGTTTGCTATCCGGGAGGTACCACAGGCCTCAACTGGGTTTTCCCCCTTCGAGTTATTATACGGGCGTCACCCCCATGGCAAAGAGATCTGGGAAGAGGAACCCAATAAGGGGAGAAATATAATAGAGCATGTAATGCAGATGCAAGACCAGATAGCCCGGGTTACCCCTATTGTACGGGAACATTTGGAGAAGGCACAGGAGGCCCAGCGAACCCATTACAATCGCCAGGCAAAAGTACAACAGTTCCAACCAGGGGATCGGGTTATGGTGTTGGTACCCATGGCAGAAAGCAAGGTTCTGGCCCAATGGCAGGGGCCCTATGAGGTGGTTGAACCCGTGGGGGAAGTAACCTACAAGGTGCGGCAGCCAGGACGCAGAAAACAAGAACAGATTTATCACGTTAACCTTCTGAAACCCTGGCATGCACAAGAGGCATGCACAACGGTCCAAAAAGACCTAACCCAGGAAAACAAGCCTTCCAAACAGGTGAGAGTGTCTCCTGATTTAACACCAGACCAGAAGAATGAGGTGTCTGAGATGATCTTCCGGAACCAAGATGTGTTCTCGACAAAACAGGGTCGAACAACCAAGACATATCACCACATCATCACGAACCCTGGGGCCAGAGTAACAATGAGGCCCTATCGGGTGCCAGCAGCAAAAAGGGAGGAAATAAAAGCAGAAGTAAAAAAAATGCTGGAGTTGGGGATCATCAAAGACTCCCACAGTCAGTGGTCCAGCCCAATCGTGCTGGTGTCCAAACCTGATGGCACCACAAGATTTTGCAACGACTTCCGGCGACTAAACGAAGTATCCCAGTTCGACGCGTACCCCATACCTCGCATAGATGAGCTAGTGGACCGTCTGGGTAATGCCCAGTACTTGACTACCCTAGACTTGACAAAGGGGTTCTGTCAGATTCCCCTTGCAGAAGATGCAAAGGAAAAGACTGCGTTCTCTACACCAGAGGGTCTTTTTCAATATACTGTCCTCCCTTTTGGACTACATGGGGCCCCAGCTACCTTCCAGCGCCTCATGGACAAGCTATTAAGCCCGCGTAACAGTTATGCTGCTGCCTACTTGGATGATGTGGTCATTCATACCCCAGACTGGGAAACCCACCTGGAGAAGGTGGAGGCAGTCCTCGATACCTTCAGGCGAGCTGGCCTTATAGCAAACCCTGCCAAGTGCGCTGTAGGGTTTATGGAGGCCAAATATCTTGGCTACATTGTGGGAAAAGGTTTGGTAAAACTCCAAGTGAACAAGTTAGAGGCCATCCAAAATTGGCCCCGACCAAGTCTCAAGAAACAAGTCCGGGCGTTCCTAGGTGTGGTGGGGTATTACCGACGATTTATCCCCCACTTTGCCACAAGGGCAAGCCCCCGACAGACCTAGTGAAAGCCCGTGGACCTGATCTGGGGAGATGGTCTGACGCAGCAGAGGAAGCATTCACAGACCTACGGACTGCCCTCTGCAGTAACCCCGTACTGATAGCCCCTGATTTCACCAAGGAGTTTATCCTGCAGACGGATGCATCGGAAGTAGGGTTGGGGGCTGTTCTATCACAGATAGTCAGGGAGGAGGAACACCCAATTCTATACCTCAGTCAGAAACTCCTTCCTAGGGAACAAAAATATGCAGTGGTGGAGAGAGAATTCCTCGCTGTAAAATGGGCCATGGAAACATTGCGCTACTACATGCTCGGGCGCAGATTTGTCCTCGTGATTGACCATGCCCCTCTTCAATGGATGCAGCGGAACAAGGAGAAGAACACAAGGGTGACCAGATGGTTCTTATCCTTCCAACCTTTCCAGTTCCGTGTGCAACACAGAGCAGGGAGCCGTCATGGCAATGCTGATGGCTTGTCATGTGTGTACTGTCTGGCATCCCAAGCTGCCCAACCCCTTGGCGTTGAGCAGGAGGGAGGGATATGTGACAGACCCAGACCAGTGGGGTACAGGAATCTGGTAGAGGGCAAATCTACTGGTCACTGGATGAGTAGTTTTCTGTTCCCTGAGTGACCAGAGCAGGGGCTGCACTAGAGTAATCAGGAACCTGCTAGAACCAGTTAAGGCAGGCAGGCTAATTAGGAACACCTGGAGCCAATTAAGAAGAAGCTGCTAGAATCAATTAAGGCAGGCTAATCAGGGCACCTGGGTTTTAAAAGGATCTCACTTCAGTTTGTGGTGTGAGTGTGAGGAGCTGGGAGCAAGAGGCACAAGGAGCTGAGAGTGAGAGGGTGTGCTGCTGGAGGACTGAGGAGCACAAGCGTTATCAGACACCAGGAGGAAGATCCTGTGGTGAGAATAAGGAAGGTGTTTGGAGGAGGCCATGGGGAAGTAGCCCAGGGAGTTGTAGCTGTCATGCAGCTGTTACAGGAGGCACTATAGACAGCTGCAGTCCACAGGGCCCTGGGCTGGAACCTGGAGTAGAGGGCGGGCCCGGGTTCCCCCCAAACCTCCCAGTTGACCTGGACTGTGGGTTCTTGCAGAGGGGAAGGCCTCTGGGCTGTTCCCCAACCCACATGGTGAATCTCTGAGGCAAGAAAATCCGCCAATAAGCGCAGGACCCACCAAGATAGAGGAGGAACTTTGTCACACCACCTTATAGTCCATTCATCCAGCCCATACTTCTTTAACTTGCTGGCAAGAATACTGTGGGAGACCATATCAAAAGCTTTGCTAAAGTCAAGGAATAACACATCCACTGCTTTCCCCTCATCCACAGACTCAGTTATCTCCTCATAGAAGGCAGTTAGGTTAGTCAGGCATGACTTGCCCTTGGTGAATTCATGCTGACTGTTCCTGATCATTTTCCTCTCCTCTAAGTGCTTCAGAATCAATTCCTTGAGGACCTGCTCCATGATTTTTCCAGGGACTGAGGTGAGGCTGACTGGCCTGTAGTTCCCCGGATCCTCCTTCTTCCCTTTTTAAAGATGGGCACTGCATTAGCCTTTTCCCAGTCATCCGGGACCTCCCCCGATCACCATGAGTTTTCAAAGATAATGGCCAATGGCTCTGCAATCACATCGGCCAACTCCTTTAGCACCCTCGAATGCAGTGCATCCGGCCCCATGGACTTGTGCTCGTCCAGTTTTTCTAAATAGTCCCGAACCACTTCTTTCTCCACAGAGGCCTGGTCACCTCCTCCCCATGCTGTGCTGCCCAGTGCAGCAGTCTGGGAACTGACCTTGCTTGTGAAGACAGAGGCAAAAAAAGCATTGAGTCCATTAGCTTTTTCCACATCCTCTGTCACTAGGTTCCCTCCCTTATTCAGTAAGGGGCCCACACTTTCCTTGACTTTCTTCTTGTTGCTAACATACCTGAAGAAACCCTTCTTGTTTCTCTTAACATCTCTTGCTAGCTGCAACTCCAAGTATGATTTGGCCTTCCTGATTTCTCTCCTGCATGCCTGAGCAATATTTTTATACTTCTCCCTGGTCATTTGTCCAATCTTGCACTTCTTGTAAGCTTCTGTTTTGCGTTTAAGATCAGCAAGGATTTCACTGTTTAGCCAAGCTGGTCACCTGCCATATTTACTATTCTTTCTACACATCGGGATGGTTTGTTCCTGCAACCTCAGTAAGGATTCTTTAAAATACAGCCAGCTCTCCTGGACTCCTTTCCCCTCATGTTATTCTCCCAGGGGCTCCTGCCCGTCAGTTCCCTGAGGGAGTCAAAGTCTGCTTTTCTGAAGTCCAGGGTCTGTAGTCTGCTGCTCTCCTTCCTTCCTTGTGTCAGGATCCTGAACTCGACCATCTCATGGTCACTGCCACCCAGATTCCCATCCACTTTTGCTTCCCCTACTAATTCTTCCCGGTTTGTGAGCAGCAGGTCTAGAAGAGCTCTGCCTCAGTTCGTTCCTCCAGCACTTGCACCAGGAAATTGTCCCCTACACTTTCCAAAAAATTCTTGGATTGTCTGTGCACTGCTGTATTGCTCTCCCAGCAGATATCAGGGTGAATAAAGTCTCCCATGAGAACCAGGGCCTGCGATCTAGTAACTTCTGCTAGTTGCCGGAAGAAAGCCTCGTCCACCTCATCCCCCTGGTCTGGTGGTCTATAGCAGACTCCCACCACGACATCACCCTTGTTGCTCACACTTCTAAATTTTATCCAGAGACTCTCAGGTTTTTCTGCAGTTTCATACCGGAGCTCTGAGCAGTCATACTCCTCTCTTACATACAACGCAACTCCCCCACCTTTTCTGCCCTGTCTGTCCTTCCTGAACAGTTTATATCCATCCATGACAGTACTCCAGTCATGTGAGTTGTCCCACCAAGTCTCTGTTATTCCAATCACATCATAGTTCCCTGACTGTGCCAGGACTTCCAGTTCTCCCTGCTTGTTTCCCAGGCTTCTTGCATTTGTGTATAGGCACTTAAGGCCTTGGCTACATTTGCAGATGTACAGCGCTGTGAGTTAAACCTGACTTCATACAGCTGAATAGGGAAAGTGCTGCAGTCTGTCCACACTGACAGCTGCCAAGCGCACTGTCGTGGCCACATTTGCAGCATTTGCTGCGCCATTGGGAGCGGTCCATTATGGCCAACTATCCCACAGAGCACCTCTTCCCATTCTAGCGCCGTGGGTTGTGGGAAGGGGGCGTGGGTGCAGGGCATTCTGGGTCCTGTCCCAATGCCCCGTGATGCATCACTTCGCATCCCAGAAATCCCTTTGTTTCCGTCCACCTTTGGCGCCATCTTTCAACGGTTTCTGTGCAGCGTGATCTGTTGTCTGCGGGAAATGGAGCCTGAACTGCTGAGGCGCATGCTGATGAGTCTCGCCAGCACATCACGTTTGGCTGTCGAACTATTCCTTAAGATCCAAAGTGACAGTGAGAGTGAGGAGTCCGACGATGCTATCGAGCTGCGTAATGTGTATGACACGAAATTGCTCGTGGCATTCACGGACGTGCTCACCACCGTGGAACGCCGCTTTTGGGCTCGGGAAACAAGCACCGGGTGGTGGGATTACATCGTCATGGAAGTCTGGGATGATGAGCAGTGGCTGCAGAACTTTCGGATGAGAAAAGCCACTTTCATGGAGCTGTGTGAGGAGCTCGCCCCCACCCTGTGGCGCAAGGACACGAGATTGAGAGCTGCCCTGCCAGTGGAGCAGTGGGTGGCTATTACAATCTGGAAGCTGGCAACTCCAGACAGCTACCGGTTGGTTGCAAACAAGTTTGGAGTGGGAAAGTTGACTGTTGGAATCATGTTGATGCAAGCTTGCAGGGCCATTAATCACATCCTACTCAGAAGAACCGTGACTCTGGGTAACGTGCAGGAAATAGTGGATGACTTTGCACAAATGGGGTTCCCTAACTGTGGAGGGGCGATAGATGGGACGCACATTCTTATTCTGGCACCACCCCACCTAGCATCCAAGTATGTTAATCAGAAGGGGTATTTCTCTATGGTTCTCCAAGCGCTTGTGGATCACCGTGGGCGTTTCATTGACATTAACACAGGCTGGCCCGGAAAGGTGCATGATGCACGCATCTTTCGGAACACTTGGCTACTCAGGAAGATGCAGGCCGGGACTTTTTTCCCAGAGCAGAAGATCACGGTAGGGGAAGTCGAAATGCCCATTGTGATCCTTGGAGATCCTGCTTACCCGTTAATGCTGTGGCTCATGAAACCCTACACAGGGAGCCTTGACAGCAGCAAGGAACGGTTCAACTACAGGCTAAGCCGGTGCCGAATGACTGTGGAGTGTGCCTTTGGCCGTTTAAAGGGCCGCTGGCAATCTCTGTATGGGAAGCTGGACTTGGCCGAAAACAGCATCCCCGCGGTTATATCCGCGTGCTGTGCCCTCCATAATATTTGTGAAGGGAGGGGTGAAAGCTTCACTCAGGCATGGACCTCCGAGGTTCAACACCTGGAGGCTGAATTTGCACAGCCAGAGAGCAGGGCTATTACAGGGGCCCAGCGCGGGGCTGCAAGGATTAGGGATGCCTTGAGGGAGCAATTTGAGGCTGAAAACCAGCAGTGATATCTGGTGCCCTGCACGGGAGTGAAGTGCAGTAGTTCCAATCTTTAGGAATCAGTGTTTGCTAAGCAGACTTGCAGTGCCTGTTTATTTCCTGGGCTAAGGAATCTTTTACTTTATGCAATAATAAAGAATGTTTTCAAAGCCAAAAAATCCATTTATTGAAATGAAAAAAAAATATTTATTGAAAAGAAACAAGGGGGTGGAGTGGGGAACGGTACAATCACGGATTTGCATATGTCCTGTCTGGTGTGCTGTGCAGTGAGTGCTGCACTTCAGGACAGCTATACTGCATGGTGATGGGGGTTGAGCGCAGAGGGTAAGAGTCGTGGTTTTCAGGGCTGGGTGGTGAAGACACTAGTGTTGGAGGCAGCTGGTGGTGTGAGGAACCCGGAAGTTGGGGAAAATGGGTTGGAGGTGACAGTGGGGCACAATGGAAAGAGTTTTGGGACAATGGCTGGGGGGGCATTTGTGTTTGTGGTACTGCTCCTTCTGCATGGCTACGAGCTCCTGGATAGTGTCTGGTTGGTGCTCCAGGATGCTTATGAGCCGCTCCGTGCTTTGCTGCCAGTGCGCTGCGTTTTCCTGGCAGATCCTGCTTTCTCTCTCCCTCCAGTTCTGTGCCTTCTCATTCTCTTTAATAGATTGCCGCATCACTTGTTGCAGCATGTCTTCTTTGCTTTTTCGCGGTCTCTTCCTGAGTCTTTGCAGTCTCTGAGCAGGCGATAGGAGGGACGGCTGAGGTCTCAAGGTTGATGCAGCTGTATAGGCAAAATGCAACATTTAACAGAGGCAGCATTGTTTATACCAAACAGAGTAATGATTCCCCCCGCACTTAAGGAGTAGAAAACATACAGGGTCTACACAATAGCATAATTTTACCGTCCAAAACAGAGCACACATATCCCACGAGAGCCTCAAAATGGTGAGTAAGGGGGACTGATCAGAGTGGAGGTGGGGTTAACCCCAAGTATTGCATCCAGCTCTTTGTAGAATCAGCAGGTAGCGGGGGGGAGCACCCGAGCAGCCGTTTGAGTCACGGGCTTTGCGGTAGGCGCTCCGCAGGTCCTTCACTTTAATCCTGCACTACAGGGCGTCCCGGTCATGGCCCCTTTCCATCATGTCCTTTGATACCTTCCCGAAGGTATCGTAATTCCTACGGCTGGAGCGCAGCTGGGACTGGACAGCTTCCTCCCCCCAAACACTGATGAGGTCCAGCAACTCGCCATTGCTCCATGCTGGGGCTCGCTTGGTGTGTGGAGGCATGGTCACCTGGAAAGATTCGCTGATAGCACTCCACGCCGGGCTGAGCAAACAGGAGGGGGACTTTTAAAATTCCCAGGGAATGTAAAGGTGGGTCACATGGTTGGTTACCTGAGGCCAGGGCAGTAGAGTTTGAACTGATGACCAGAGTGGCTAGAACAGGCATTGTGGGATACTGCCGAATACTTCTGGAGGCCAGTCACAGCACATTGGGTGGCCACACTGGCGCTGCAACGGCAGCGCAATACACGCTATTCCTCTCGGGGACGTGGAGTATATGCAGCACTGCAACCACAGAGATACAGCGCTGCAAATGCCTTGCCAGTGTGGACGAGGAGTGAGTTACAGCACTGGGGGTGGTTGTACAGCGCTGCAACTCGCAAGTGTAGCCAAGGCCTAAGATAACTTGCTGATTGTCCCGCTTCCTCAGTCTGAGACAGGAGTCCTCCCCTCTTGCCCTCTCCTGCTCGTGCTTCCTCCCGGTATCCCATTTCCCCACTTACCTCAGGGCTTTGGTCTCCTTTCCCCGGTGAACCTAGTTTAAAGCACTCCTCACTAGGTTAGTCAGCCTGCCTGTGAAGATGCTCTTCCCTCTCTTCGTTAGGTGGAGCCCGTCTCTGCCTAGCACTCCTCCTTCTTGGAACACCATCCCATGGTCGAAGAATCCAAAGCCTTCTCTCTGACACCACCTGCGTAGCCATTCGTTGATTTCCACGATTCGATGGTCTCTACCCAGGCCTTTTCCTTGCACTGGGAGGATGGACGAGAACACCACTTGCGCCTCAAACTCCTTTATCCTTCTTCCCAGAGCCACGTAGTCTGCAGTGATCCGCTCAAGGTCATTCTTGGCAGTATCATTGGTGCCCACGTGGAGAAGCAGGAAGGGGTAGCGATCCGAGGGCTTGATGAGTCTTGGCAGTCTCTCCGTCACATCGTGAATCCTAGCTCCTGGCAAGCAGCAGACCTCTCAGTTTTCTCGGTCGGGGCGGCAGATAGATGACTCAGTCCCCCTGAGGAGGGAGTCCCTGACCGCCACCATCCTCCTCCTTCTTTTGGGAGCGGTGGTTGTGCAACCCCCATCCCTAGGACAGTGCATCTCATGCCTTCCAATCAGTGGAGTCTCCTTCTGCTCCCTTCCCTCAATCAATTGATTACAATAGAATATATAGATTTTCCATGGGTGGGGGAAAGTGACGGGGTAGGCATTTCTACACCCCGGGAAAGGTTTTGCAACAAGACAAGATAGCACAATAGCCAATGGTTAACAGGTTACATAATGTCTTATTTATTCTGCTTTTCTCTTAGCTAATCACTATTAGCTAGGCCTCTGGTCTCTTGACCAAACTCTGGACTTTGGGTCTGAAAAAGGGCCCAATCCATATACCAGGTTGTTATATAAAAGGCACATGGATTTTAACTCTTCAATATAAGAATTGGAATGCCCAAGGAAACTGCTTTGATGACTTCTTGTTAACCAGTGGGGTGAAACAGGAGTTTACTTTTGTTGCTGGTTTGGTATATTGTATGAAAGAATAACCACCAGTTCTGGGTTGTGTTTGCCCTATTTCTCAGCAGTTTGTCCTGAATTTGGCATCCTCAGTTGTGACCCACTGAGGCACAGTTACACCCCAAAAGGGCAGTTATCACCATCTCAGAGACTGACAAACCAGGGATTTTTTTGTCCTTCTAAAGACTCTGTACAGCAAAGGGCAGCAGGAGGGTTGTTAAAATGAAAGCCTGACTTAGTTCTCTGTGTCTCAAATGCTTTAGCTGGTTTTCCATCTTTTCTGTCTCTTTAGTAAAAGATTGACTAGGTTTTTAGTGGTATGTTTGCCCAGGGCATTAAGCAGGCTGAGGTCTCTGCATACCAAATCCCAAACTTTGTTTAATGTTGGACAGTGACAGGGTCATATAAACACCTTTGCCTCTTTGGGCCTGTAGTGGGGCAGCTGCCCCACTCCTGGTGAATTTAGGCTGCAGCAGGCTAGTGGGCCTGTGCAGATGGGCAGCCAAGCAGAAAACGGCTTATTGGGAGCCAATCAGGGCCCAGATTGGAGGCAACCAATCAGGGCTAGGCTCAGCCCTATAAAAAGGCTGATCAAGGCAAGAGCAGGTAGTCTGTCCCAGGCCTTTGACAGGGGAAGGTCTGTCTCAAGAGCAGGGAGACTAGCACCTGGGACAGCTCCACCGCGCAGGTCCTTCCCTCCAAGGGACCCTCTGCCAAATTGCCGCCCCTTCACCTTGGCCGCCCCAAGCACCTGCTTGCTCAGCTGGTGCCTGGAGCCGTCCCTGGCGGTAAGAGTCAGCACCAGCGACAGGCTGCATTTTCTTTCTTTGCTGTTATTTTCTGTTCCCTTTTGTGTGTGTTTGTCTTGTTTGGACTTTTAGGAAGCAGGATCAGACTTTAACAGCAGCCGCTCCAGCCCATCTCAACTAACATTTTCTTTTTCCTGAAGGACAGTTACCATCTCTCTAATACCATCTAAAATCCTGTCAGGCTTTTTTTCCTTTCTAAAGATTCTCTACAGCTGAAAGAAACAAGGAGTGCTGTTCAAATGGAATCCTTACTTCACATCACAAACGCTTGGACTGTTTTCTCCCCCTGTATCTTTAATCAAAGGTTGAAGTGGTAGTTAATGATGCTTAGCAGGCTGAGGTCTCAGTACACAGAACCCCAAACCTTGTTTGAAACGTCTAATGTTGGACAGTGACAGGGTCATGTTAACAGCCACTGACTCTTTGGGCCAATAGAGTCTATCAAAATTAATCCACCAGTACCCAAACCCTGTTTCATACCGCGAATCCCATTACCAGTGCCTGTCCCTGTCCCGCTAATGCCAACCCTTGTACTAGCACCCTCAGCCCAGCCCTTACCCTACACCCCACCATGAACCCGAAGCCTACCGTTTGGCCTCACTTTTCATGTTTGTAAAAAGTTGAGGCCAGGGGGATGACTACAAGGGTTTTAATAGTATTTTTGATTATTTTAATAGTTGTGGTTTTCTTAAGAAATTGACTTTCTGGTTCAGTATGTTGAGCTGTGAGTGCTTGCAGAAGAAGGAAGACACAGGAAGTTGTATCTAAAGCCTTTAATAAAGTATCAAACTTTTATAATACCATAAAACCAGTAGCAAATAACAAACAAATTTATTGCTGTACAACAGCATTACAGCCCCCAGCCCAGCATCCCATTCCTTCATCTGTATCCCCTATGATGCTGTCTGTGGACATCCAAGGTATCCCTTACTTCCCTTGCTCACCTGGTCCCAGTGACAATAGGTGCCTGTTCTGGTTGTCTCTACCTGGCCTGCAAACCACCAGTACCCTGAGCCCATTCCTGGTGAAGGCTCTTGCCTTTATCCTTACAGATGTTGTGCAGGGTGCAGCAGCCCACAATCACATGGCTTTGGTCACACTGGCATCCAAACCAGGCAGCAGCATCTTGTAGGCAGCAGCATCTTGCCTTCAGCCTGCCAAATGCCACCACCATCCTCCGTGTGTAATTGAACCATCTTCTACCAGGTGCTCTGAGGTTAGGATATGATTCCACTAGCTATGGCTGCAGTGGTGGAGCTAATAAAGGGGCAGGGGGATTGCACTCCCGGTGGCCTTTAGGTGTATATGAAGTGCCCTTTTGGGGCAGAAAAGCGAGCCTGCCCTGCACTGAGCCGGCAGCCTTGCTCCTGTCCGCAGGGCTGAGCTCAGCTCCCCACTCCAGGCTTTGGGAGATGATACAGGGTGTAGTGTAGTGCTGTGACCCTGTGTGCCATGTTGCAATGCTGCTTACTCAAATGTGCCCTCCCCCGTTGTGATGGAGGGGCAGCTGGGCCAAACCTGAGCAGTGCTGTGACCCTATGTGCCAGGTTGCAATGGCCAGTGTGGGGAACCAGACCAAGCCCCCTGGGACAGGAGCTACAACTCCACGGTGAATGTGGGATGGGCTTTCTCTCCAGTGCACCACCAATGACACATTACTCCCACTGGTTGCAAAACCTGGTTCCACTACTGCATGGCACTAGAGGGGTCCCCTAAAATAACACAGACTCCCCACTGATAACCATGTCATTTGGAAGGAATAAGGTCCCTGCTTGTCCAAACACAATCCCTCAGCACCATGGGGTCCTTCACCTTTCCAGTGTATTCCACATCGGGGTCTGAGAACCTGCCTCTCTGGGTGATGATGGCCTGCAGAATGTGGGAGTGGTACCCTTTGCAGGGCATCTATTCACCTGCTCTTTGTGGCAGAGGATAAATAGAATTACGTGTAGTGCTGGGGAGGAGCTGGTGGTCATGGTACATGTAGGTCCCAATGACATAGGGAAGGATAGGAGAGAGGTCCTGGAGGCCAAATTTAGGCTGCTAGGGAAGAGATTGAAGTCCAGGACCTCCATGGTTCCAGTTCCACATGCAGGGCCTGTTAGACAGGCAGAACTGTCTCAATGTGTGGATGAGATAATGGTGTAGGGAGGAGGGGTTTAGATTTATTAGGAACCAGGGAAACTTTGGGGAAAGGGGGAGCCTAGACAGGAAGGATGGGCTCCACCTAAACCAAAATGGTACCTGATTGCTGGCACTTAACATTAAAATGGTCATAGAGCAGTTTTTAAACTAAGGGCTGGGGGAAAGCCCACAGGTGCGGAGGAGCACATGGGTCAGACAGAGACATCCCTCAAGGGAGGATCTATTAATGGAGATTCTCTGTCCTAGTAAGGAGGAGAGGATGGAAGATGATAAAATACAGGTAGGATCTGATGAGAAATAGTCAAATGAAAAGGAGTCCCATTCAATTACATCATGTAATGTCAGACAGCTAAAAAGTGACAATTTTTAAGAGCTTATATACAAATGCTAGCCATCTAAATAAGATAAGTGAACTAGAGTGCTCCATATTAAATGAAGATATTGATATAACAGGCATCACAGAAACTTGGTGGAATGAGGATAATCAATGGGACTCAGTAATACCCAGGGTACAAAATATACTGGAAGGACAGAACAGGTCGTGCTGGTGGGGGAGTGTCACTATATGTGAAAGAAAGCATAGAATCAAATGAAGTAAAAATCTTAAATGAACCAAACTGTCCCATAGAAGCTCTATGGATAGTAATTCCATGCTCTAATAATAAGAATATAGCAGTAGGGATATATTACCGACCACTGGCCAGGATGGTGATAGTGACTGTGAAATGCTCAGGGAGATTAGAGAGGCTGTAAAAATTAAAAAAACTCAATAATAGTGGGGGATTTCAACTACCCCATATTGACTGGGTACATGTCACCTCAGGACAAGATGCAGAGATAAAGTTTTTTGACACCTTAAATGACTGCTTCTTGGAGCAGCCAGTCCTGGAACCCACCAGAGGACAGACAATTCTTGATTTAGTCCTAAGTGGAGCACAGGATCAGGTCCAAGAGATGAATATAGCTGGACTGCTTGATAATAGTGACCATAATATCATTAAATTTAACATCCCTGTGATGGGGAAAACACCACAGCAGCCCAACACTGTAGCATTTAATTTCAGAAAGGGGACTATACAAAAGTGAGACAGTTAGTTAAACAGAAATTAAAAGGTACAGTGCCATAAGAACAGCCAGACTGGGTCAGACCAAAGGTCCATCCAGCCCAGTATCCTGTCTTCTGACAGTGGCCAGTGCCAGGTGCCCCAGGGGACATGAACAAAATGTATGATTGCCTTCCTAATTATATTTTTACACTTCACTTACCAGAGTTTATGCTCCTTTCTATTTTTCTCACTAGGAAATGTATATACTGTGACAGATTGCCCACCTGATGTACTGGGGTACTACTGAGCCCGCCAGTTCCACCAGCCTGGGTTCCCTTACACTGCCCTGCTGAGCCAGGCCCTCAACCTCCTCCAGCAAACACACAGGTAGGGACACCCCCAGCCACAGAGACACAGACACTGAGATCAGCTCTGTGTGGGAAGGCTCAGCTCCGGGATTGCCCAGCACTCAAGTGCACCTCCCCTCTGGAGTGTAAACCCCATTGTATCGTCTTGCACTGCACAGAGACCTGTACAGCGTAAGCTCATGAAATCCGCCCCCTCCCTTGATGTGGAGGAAGATCTGCACAGCTTTTTGCCTTCCCCCACTTGCTGGAAAGCTCTTTTGCTGTGACCTGGGTCAAACAGTTCCCATTGTGTAGTGCTATCGCTGAGAGGTTTCTATTGTACACAGTTCCTGGGATAATCCTTGTGCTTGTGTGCATTTCCTCAATAAGCCATTAACATTGTTTGGCCTTTTTGCTGTTGTACCTGAAAGGCGGCTTGTGGGTGTTTTCAATCTCACAACATGTTTCAGTAACACCTACATAGTCAAACTTCATAACTTTACATATGACAATAACACATACAATCCAATGAGATATTAATGTTTAGCAGATCAAGACTTTTAGAATACCACCTCACAAGACATACATTGTACAAAACATATCCTAATTACATGACAGTGATGAATACTGAATTAAAAAACATAGTAAGAGAACTAAAAACATGCCACCGTGGCTAAACAACAAAGTAAAAGGCCTGGTCCACACTAACCCCCCACTTTGGACTAAGGTACGCAAATTCAGCTACGTTATTAACGTACCTTATTACCGAATTCGAAGTACCTTAGTCCGAACTTACCACGGGTCCAGACGCGGCAGGCAGGCTCCCCCATCGATGCCGCGTACTCCTCTCGCGGAGCAGGAGTACAGGCGTCGACGGCAAGCACTTCCAGGATCGATCCCAGAAGATCGATTGCTTACATCCGGACCAGGAAGTAAGTATAGATGTACCCAAAGAATCAGTGAGAGGCAAAAAGGCATCCTTTAAAAAGTGGAAGCTAAATCCTAGTGAGAAGAATAGAAAGGAGCATAAACTCTGGCAAGTGAAGTGTAAAAATATAATTAAGAAGGCCAAAAAATAATTTGAAGACTCAAAAAGTAACAGCAAAAAATTCTTTACGTACATCAGAAGCAGGAAGCCTGCTAAACAACCAGTGGGGCCATTGGACGATTGAGATGCTAAAGAAGCACTCAAGGACAATAAGGCCATTGCAGAGAAACTAAATGAATTCTTTGCATCGGTCTTCACAGCTGAGAATGTGAGGAACATTCCCAAACCTGAGACATTCTTTTTAGGAGACAAATCTGAGGAACTGTTCCAGTCTGAGGTGTCATTAGGGGAGGTTTTGGAACAAACTGATAAACAGGAATAAGTCACCAGGACCAGATGGTATCACCCAAGAGTTCTGAAGGAACTCAACTGTAAATTGCAGAACTACTAACTATGGTATGTAACTTACCATTTAAATCAGCTTTTGTACCCAATGACTAATGTGACGCCAATTTTTTAAAAGGGCTCCAGAGGTGATCCTGGTAATTACAGGCCGGTAAGCCTGACTTCAGTAATGGGCAAACTGGTTGAAACGATAGTAAAGAACAGAAGGCCACCTGTTCCAGAGCTAAGCTACCCTTAGACTTAGAATGTTTGCCCAGTATCTAACCTAAATCAGCTGCATACTGAGACTTGGCTAGGCTGACAAGGTGCTTCAGGGACGTGGTGTTACTAGACCACCGGACAAACGCTGACAGTGTGTGTTGCAATTTACACTAGGGGGTTATGCTGAGCTATGCTGCTGTAACCCACACCCTTTCTGGGTGTGGTGTTCTGTCCCATGGGGGGGAGAGGAAGAGAGCTAGCTTTTAGCTCATGCAGTAGAGGCTCATCCACTAAGTTCCAGAGGTCCTAGGTTCAATCCCGACAACCGGGGTCTGTCTGTGTTACACTGGCATAGGCCCTGTATTGTAGGCATATCCTGAGCCAGTTATGTCCGGTGCTACCTTTAATGGACATGAAGAACAATTGATCCACTCCTCTTTATAACAGCCCTTAACATACTTGATCAAGGGTGCTGGAACTGGGAGTGCTAGGAGTGCAGACGTACCTCCTGGCTTGAAGTGGTTTCCATCATATACAGGGTTTACAATAATGTTCAATGGCTCTCAGCACCCCCTTTTTTGCAACAGCATCATACAGTTGACTCATATTCAATCATAATGCAAAATCCTCTCTCCCCTCCCATGCACAAACAAGCTTGTTGTACTCTCTCTGCCTGCTTGGGTCAGATTCCTGTTATCTGTTTATTCCCTCTTAGTCCAAGCAGAGTGACCAGAGCATCACTGTGAATATGTCTATCCTGCAAAGTGTACTCATATCCTGGTTTGCATGTGTACAAGCACTGCTAGGCAAGCCTGCCCCATAGCGCAGCGCCGCACGAACTCAGACCCCTGTATCCACGTCCATACAAGCACTGCAGTTATACGGGTTTGGAGTTAGGATTTCTGGGGTTGTAGCGGCTCACCAGCTGGAGCCACTCTAGGAATTGGTTTGCAGTGTATTGTGGGAGAAGTTGTCTGTCCTTTCTGGACCCTTGTCCAGAAGTGGTTTTATCCCACCGGCACATTTAGCACTTCCAACTCTGCACGCTCCTCCTTCCAGCTCCTCCAGCTGGGGCCAAGCCCTGGACTGAGCACTGCTAGATGAGCGGCTCCTGCTTGCGGCTGAAGTGTTCATGCAGAAAGGTAGAAATTCTGTAAGACTCTGGATGACATTTCAGCAGCAGTTTCTGAACCACAGAAGGTGGCATGACCCAGAGGGGGGATCCATTCCCAGCAGACTGGCAACACCTGTCCCTTCTTTCAATCACAGGAGATTCTCCATATATAGACCGATATTTCTGGTGCCAAATAACTGGAAGAGTGTGGTGGGCTCACAGTCACGCAAACCAGGGATGACCAGCAATGGCTCCAAAGCATCTGTATGAGGAAGCAAAGTTTGATGGAGCTCTGAGAGGTGCTTACTCCAATCCTCTGGCATCAGAGCAAACAAATGAGGGAGGCATATTGGTCTAGAAGCAGGTTGCTATTACCCTCTGGAAGCTGGCTACCCCACACTGCTACAGGTCCATGGCTAACCAGTTTGGTGGAGGCAAGTGCTGTGATGGTGGAGGAAAAAACGGGTTTTGTGAACTGTGCTGGGGCCATGGGGCCCATAGTGTGCCCACCTGTCACAGATCTGTCCATGGTAGAGCACCATCTTTAGGAGCTACATGGAAAGCGAACATGGGAGCACCACTGCTCACCTCAGAGCTCGCTGGGCCTCCAGGGAAAGTCCGTCTTCTCCCCTCTCCCTTTCAGCTCAGGGGAGCTGGTTCCTCCTTCCAGAGCAGGGGCTCTGCAGGCTGCCAGCCACCTCCTCAGGGTGGAGATTGTTAGGAGAATGTGAAGTAAATAGGGTAAAGACTAAACAATAATAATCTTGCTTCTGGCCTTGCTTTTAATTTAAACAGGCTGAATAAGCAAGCAAGAGAATGTAAGTGAAAGCACAAGGCTGCACTCCCCCCACCCCACCGCAAAGTAAAAGCCTTGTATTTCAATAACCTGAGAAGATAAGGGGACTGAATGGAGCATGGGGTTGCTATGGTAACCAAGCAGCTGGAAAGGAGGCGGGGGGAGAAGAGACACTAAGTCTCGTGTGTGTGTGTGTGTGTGTGTGTGTGTGTGTGTGTGTGTGAGAGAGAGAGAGAGAGACACACACACACACACACACACACACACACAAAAGTTTTTTTTCTCCTGCTGATAATAGCCCACCTTAATTGATGAGTCTCGTTATAGTTGGTATGGCAACACCCATTTTTTCATGTTCTCTGTGTATATATCTCTTCCTACTGTATTTTCCACTGCATGCATCCGATGAAGTAGGCTGTAGCCCACGAAAGCTTATGCCCAAATAAATGTGTTAGTCTCTAAGGTGCCACAAGGACTCCTGTTCTTTTTGCGGATACAGACTAGCACGGCTATCACACTATAAACTGAGTTGTGTCTCCAGCATTCTTAACAGCCCCATTAAGTTCTTCTAAACTTGACTTTGACAGTGACTGGTTTATAAGGCTTTCTGCATGGTGATGCAGTCCAGAGGCATGGTGTTTTGCAGCCTTTTCATATAGGTTGTCAGTATGGGCTTGGCTGATCAGTCTGGCAAACCAAGCTCTTCCACTTTTACTATATAAATCCATGATATGCCCACATCTTGAATACTGTGTGCAATTCTGGTCACCCCATCTCAAAAAGATATCTTGGAATTGGAAAAGGTACCGAGAAGGGCAACAAAAATGATTAGGTGTATGGAACAGCTTCCATATGAGAAGAGATTAAAAAGACTGGGACTTTTCAGCTTGGAAAAGAGATGACTAAGAGGGGATATGATAGAGGCTTATAAAATCTTGACTGGTGTGGAGAAAATAAATAAGGAAGTGTTATTTACCCGTTCACTTAACACAAGAACCAGGGGTCACCCAATGAAATTAATAGGCTGCAAGTTTAAAACAAACAAAAGGAAGTATTTCTTCACACAACGCAGTTACCTGTGGAACTTTTTGCCAGGGATGTTGTGAAGGCCAAAATTATAACAGGGTTCATGGGAGGTTAGGTCCATAAATAACTATTAGCCAGGATGGGCAGGGATGCAACACCGTGCTCTGAGTGTCCCTAGCCTCTGTTTGCCAGAAGCTGGGAGTGAACGACAGGGGATGGATCACTCGATGATTCCCTGTTCTGTTCATTCCCTCTGAAGCACCTGGAATAGTCACTGTCGGAAGACAGGATACTGGGAGAGATGGATCACTGGTCTGACCCAATATGGCTGTTCTTACATACAAAATAATTATAATAATAAGAAAATTTAGTACAGAAACTCCCCAAGATAATGACCTCTTGAGATAGTGATGATGTGAGATAATGACCTTGGCAAATAACGCATTTTAAAAATCTTGGCCTACTATGAAACGTATATTTATATAAGTTTCCCAGTCACAAATCTAGCATTCTGGAGCAGTCACTAAAACATAGTCCAATGCTCTGGCCGCTGTTGTTTGTCGTGCCACTGTTCACTCGACTGCTCTGTCCCCAGTGTCCCTGCACCGTCACCTGCTGTCACCTGCCAGTGTGACCTCTGCAAGTCGGTCACTCGTTGTTCCACCCAACTGTCAGTGATTTCAGCTCTCAGTGGGGGAACCTCGCTGCTAGTGCAGGCTGGGCTGTCTCTCTCACAGAAACACTGTCCCACAGCAGGTCTAAGCACTTAGGCCTGGTCTATACTACCCGCCTGAATCGGCGGGTAGAAATCGACCTCTCGGGGATCAATTTATCGCGTCCCGTCGGGACGCGACAATCGATCCCCGAATCGGCGCTCTAACTCCACCAGCGGAGGTGGTAGTAAGCGCCGCCGACAAAAAGCGGCAGAAGTCGATTTTGCCGCCGTCCTCACAACGGGGTAAGTCGGCTGTAATACGTCGAATTCAGCTACGCTATTCACGTAGCTGAATTTGCGTATCTTAAATCGACTCCCCGCTGTAGTGTAGATGTACCCTTAGACCTGATCATCAGTGATTTCAGCTCTAGTGATCACTTAACAAACCACAAGTCTCTCTATGAAGCCTAATCATCTCTCTCTCTAAACAGGAGAGGGGGACAGGTCAAATAGTGCCTGTGACTCTTAGGCAGAGCCCACACCACCAACCAAAACACCTGTACCCGACCCGCTCTCTCTTCACTAGGATACGGCATCCAAACCTCCTGCTTACGGAGTGCAGTTCAGCCGAGGATGTCCAGTGCTTCATTTGTAATGAAAGAGTTGCCGGGGCTCAAGCAAGTTTGTTACTTTCATCACTGATGTGACCAGCCCAGAGGCCCCAGGGCTCTGAACTGCCGAGCCTAGCGGTGCCGGGGCTCAGCCCTGGCAAGTCCTAGCACAAATTAAGCACTGGGGGAATAAGGAGAACAACATTTCAAGACCCCCACATTTAATACTTGAGTGATTTGTAACCCAACACCAGCCACAATTGTTCACTGGGGCAGCACAGTTCTGGCTGCTGGATACCTAGGCAGAGTAGGTGTGTTCATGTAAATACAGTCTGGTCCGGAAGCCTTTCCACCCACCATTGGCTCAGCACTAGCTGTCAGGGGAGAGCTCATTCAGACCTTGCTTATAAATAATAATTTGAAATGATTAGGTAGGCTAATATACCAGAAACAAATGTGCCGACATTGTCATAAATAACAGCTGTATGAGGAAGCTAGTCTTTGTTCATACTTTTCAAACCCATTATGCTTTCTCAGGTACAAGTACTTTCTCATCAGGGCCAACTCCAGGGTTTTTGCCGCCCCAAGTGGGGGAAAAAAAAAAAGCCGCGATCGTGATCTGCGGCGGCAATTCGGCGGGAGGTCCTTCGCTCTGAGTGGGAGTGAGGGACCGTCTGCCGAATTGCTGCCGAATAGCTGGACGTGCCGCCCCTCTCTGGAGTGGCCGCCCCAAGCACCTGCTTGGCAAGCTGGTGCCTGGAGCCGGTCCTGTTTCTCATATACAGTATATTGGGGTTCTCAAACGGGGGGTCGGGAGGTTATTACATGGGAGGTTGCGAGCTGGCAGTCTCCACCCCAAACCCCACTTTGCCACCAGCATTTATAATGGTGTTAAATATATTAAAAAGTGTTTTGAACTTATAAGGGGGGGGTCGCACTCAGAGGCTTGCTATGTGAAAGGGGTCACCAGTACAAAATTTGAGACCCACCGCTTGTATATACTTTTAAAGTGTTTCAATTTCAATTCAACTTTCCAACCAAAGGCTAAATTGGCCACACTGCAAGTAACTGAGGAGGGGGTGTTGGGGAATGGGGGGTCGTCTAGGGAAATCCCTGCTCACCCCCCTCCCCCCCAGCTGGTGAAAGTGAGTGAGGATGGGGGAGAGGCGCAATGGAGGGGGGAGGGAGCGGGCAGTGGGCGGGGCCCGGAGAAGGGGGGGCAGGGGTGTTGGCACCCTAGGGTGGGGTCAGGGATGATGTAAATATACTGGGGCCCGCCCCGCCCCCAGGTCTGTGAGTTCGGCTCAGCGCCGCCCCCGGGCTCGGGGGGGACATTCAGCCCCCAGCGCGGCCTGGGCCCGGCGGGGCGGGGAGCGGCGCTGGCGCTGACGCTGACGCTGCCCGGGCCCGGCGGCGCGATGGCGGCGGCGCGAGGTGAGCCCGGCCGGGCCGGGGCCGGGGCCGGGGCCGGGCCGAGCCGCCCGGGCGCTGCTGAGCGGGGCTGGCCCGGGCTCGGGGACCGTGCGGCCGGGACAGGCGGGAGGGTCGCGCCGGGCTCGGGCTGATCGGCGGCTGGGCCGGGTCCCCGGGGCTGCGGTGGCGGGAACGGGGGGCCCGGCCCGGGTCAGGGTCAGGGTCCCGCCCCGCCGGGGGAGCCCGGCTGCTGGCAGCCCGCGCCGCTGCCCGGACTCGCCGCCCCGTGAATGAACCCGAGCCCGGCTGGGCGGGGAGAACTCGAGCCCGGCAGCCGCGGGCACAAGCGGGTCCGCAGCTCCGTGGGCTCCTGGCGTTGTGGGGGGGCCCGTGTGTCCCTCGGGCCGCGCCCCACCTTGCCAGGGGACTCACCAGGGCCGCACGGGGGGGCGAGTTCAGGAGCCGCTGGGGCCAAGGGTGCGACGGGGTCAGAGCCTGGGCAGGGCTGGGACTGGGGCACTGAAGCCTGTTTGCGTTCAAGGGCAGGTTGGGTGCCAGTGGGAGCACCGGTGGGCGCCAGTTGGGAGGCTGGAAGTCTGGGAGAGCCCTGGGACATGAAGGGGTAAGTCTGAGGGCTTGGCTCCGCTACCCTGCGGGGTCGATTTACGATGCGCAACTTCAGCTACATGAATAGCGGAGCGGAAGTTGACGTACTTCGATCTACTCACCGCAGTCTCTTCACTGCAGTAAGTTGACCGCTGACGCTCGCCCGTCGACTCCGCTTGCGCTTCTCCTTCTGGTGCGGTACCGGAGTCGACGGGAGAGCGCCCAGCAGTCGATTTATTGCCTCTAGGATCGATCGCTGCCCGCCGATCCAGCAGGTCGTGTAGACAAGCTCTGAGAAATGCTCCAGTTTACCCAGGTGGAGCAATAGGTGTGAGGAAGCGGGCGGGAGCCAAGAGAGGTCAAGGTGACTGGGAAGCAGATTGGCCGTGAGGATGGAAAGAGCAGCTATGATTGGTAGGGAAGGTGGGGGAGCAAAATGGAAAAATACAAAGAGTGGAGGATGGAGGAGTGAATTGGGGGGGGGGGGGTATGGGGGGAAGGGAATTGGGTCTCTAACAGGGGCCTGAAGCAGAAGGATTGGATTTAGGAGTCACATGGAGGGGAGAATTGGAAGATGCTGTGGGCTGGGGAGCCTGAGGGTCTGAGATGCAGGAAATGCTGTTCCTTTAAGGAGTGTGAGGAAGAGGGCAGTGTCTGCTCTCAGAGCCATACAGCAGCACTGGGGCACTCTACCAGCAGCTCCCGGGGTGTGTGGCCGGACAAATTGCCATTGACGCTACAGATCTGAGCGAATTAATTAATTGGTTTGCAGAACTGCCGAATGAGCCTCTCAGGGAGAAGCAAGAATTTTGTTGGAAGTTCCTGTTCTGTTGCCGAGATCAAAACTAACTAAGCAAGTCTGTAGTTAAGTCAATATTGGTTTTCAGTTGGCAGTGTCCCTGTGTGAAACCTGCCCCAGATGACCCACTGGCTTCTAAACTACAGCTGCAAAATGTACACTGCCTGATTCAAAGGGGAATGGCCAGAGACACCTCTGCCCAAGTAGAGCTTTGACAATGAAGTTCTTGGACTGTTTTGCTTGTGGACAGAGGATAAAGTGATGGATTCTAGTGTAACCTGTGTCTCTCCTGAACTGTGTAACCTGTTTCAAACCAGCTGTATTTAAAACATTGCTTAATTGCAGTGTTACTGTCTGACTCTCCATGCTGCACCTGGGAGGAACTTTTCCTGGGGATTTCCTAGTCTGATCTGATGAGTGACAATGAAGAGCTCTGATTTGTATTTTGCAGATGCTGTTGGTAACTAAGTATTAGAGCTAGTCAAAACTCATGTTCTGTGAAAAAAAAATTTAAAACAAAGTTTGCGTGTGCAATGCAAAAATGGGTTTTTCAGTGAAAAAAATTATTTTCATTTTGTTGGGGGAAATCCTTCACTTTCTTTTTAAACTCCCCTCCCCCACAGTTTTTTGTTTTTTTGTTTTAGGTAGGGAAAAGGGGTAAGAAATTTAAACATAACAGAAAGTGAGGGGGAAAACACTTTTCTCATGGGGAGGGGGGGAGTTTCGTAGCATTTACATCTAGAAAGGACCATCAGATCTTTTAGTCTGACCTCCTGCATATCACAAGCCATTACATCTCACTAGCTGTATTAAGCCCAAAGACTTCAGTCAGACCAAAATATTTTGGCTCTGAGAAAAAGAACAGGTGAGGCCAAGGTCCCTGTGATGTCAGGGAATGATTAGATGAGATGTGCACTGGAAATCACAGCAGGTGATCCATGCTACAGAGGAAGGCAGAAAAGACCCTAGGGGCTCTCACCATTCTGAGCTGGAGGAAAATTCCTTCTCAACCCCAAATCTGGTGATCAGTGTGACCCTGAACATGTGAGCAAGAGGCACTATCCAGGTTTGCTTTTTCAAAGGAAAAAGGTTACTTTTGAATGTAAATGTTTTTTTTCCCCTCACACTTCTTTATGAGAAGAATGGGGGAGGAGGGTGATGGGAGGAAAAAATAGGGCATTTCCCCACCATTTTTAAACAAATAATTTCAGACATACCAAAAAATAACCTCTCCCTCAACTTATTTGTTTCGAAAGTGTTTCTGAAAACTAAAACTTCACCTCCAAAGACATGTTTGATTGGGTGGGAGAAAGAATGCCGTTTCTTTGACAACCCCATTTTTTACCAAAACGATTTTAATGAAAGACCTGGTCAAAGTTTATCAAGTATGTACCAAGTAAGTAGCTGACAATGCTTGCTGTTGGAAGGATTTATTATGATTAACTTACGTTGCACATTTACTACTTTGGGGAGTGACTCATTTGTGAACTGCTCCTGATGTTTGCTGCATCTTTTGGGCAATTGATTTTCATTCATGGGGTTGTTCTCATCAATGGATCACTGTTCATTATTTGCATGGTGGCTGGTCGCCTAAGTTACGTGTCTTTGCTTTTGATCCTTGAGTGGATCACAAACATTTTAAACAGGAAGAGAACTGGGAATAACCCTGGGTCACTACAAAACATAATTTTCCCTATGTTGATAGTCACACCTTCTTGTCAACTGCTGGGAATGAGCCACATCCACTTTGATTGAATTGGCCTCGTTAGCACTGCTCCCCCCCCCCCCCACACACACACTTGGTATGGCAACTCCCATCTTTTCATGTACCTGTTTACTGTATTTTACGCTCCAGGGATCTGATGAAGTGGGTTATATCCCATGAAAGCTTATGCTCAAATAAATTCGTTAGTCTCTAAGGTACCACAAGGACTCCTTGTTTTTTCCACTTTATAAGGATAGATTTTCAAATAAAGATCATTAATGCTTAAAAATGTATGGTGATTTTGGGATTTGGCAAACTTGATGAATCCCCAGAAAATGCCTGAATCCTTGAGAATAAATAACAAGAGGCCGTAAATCAAAATGGATGGAATTTGGTCCTTGTATTTGTAAAAATATTTTCTTTTGAACTTCAAGCCTTTCTACTAGCTGATCAGTTGGGGGCGGATCAGCCCCTCAGACTGTTCATCTCTCATAGTACTAACAAGAACTGAGACTGTTCTAGGCCTCGGATACCGGCTGCACTTCCTCCTTAGCTACGGGAAGAACATGGAAGTCAGTACGTAATAACAAGCTTTCTGTGCATTCCCAAGCTGGAGTTGCATCCTCCCTCATTTCACAGCTCTCCGTGCCAAGGACTGCCTGTGTCTCTCCCCCATCAGCCGGAAGGTTGCAGCCAGGAGTCTGGATCCAGAGTGTTTCATTTCTCATTTCAGGCTATGTTTGACATCGCTGTCTCGCTCCCCTGAGGAGGAGTGGGAGGAGCTAGCAGGATGGCAGAAGGAGCTGTAGAAAGACGAGATGAGGGACAACTACAAGACTTTGATCTCACTGGGTAAAAATTATTACAGTAACTCCTCACTTAGTCGTCCCGGTTAACGTTGTTTCGTTGTTACATTGCTGATCAGTTGGAGAACATGCTCATTTAAAGTTGCGCAGTGCTCCCTTATAACGTTGTTTGGCAGCCGCCTGCTTTGTCCACCGCTTGCAGAAACGGCAGCCTGTTGGAGCCAGCTGGTGGGGGCTTAGAACCAGGGTGGACTGGCAGCTCCCTTATCAGCTCCCCTAAATTCCCTGTGCGGCAGCTGCCCAGCAGGATATCAATTGCCAGGCAGTTCAGCTGTCCCTCCCCCCACTGCCGTGTGCTGCTCCCGGGAGCCTCCTGCTTGCTGTGCAGAGGTGGGGGGAAGAGAGGTGCTAATGTCAGGGTGTCCCCTTGCTCCTGCCCCCCCCTACTTCTGTACCTTATCTCCACAGAGCTGGGGGGTGGGGACACAACAAGGCTTAGAACAGAAGGAGCATGCTGGCAGCGGCTGCCGTCTCAACTTGCTAATCTACTTAAAAAGGCAATGTACTTAGAGTGGGGTCAGTGTACTTAAAGGGGCAATGTGCCTCTCTCTCACACAGTGGGTGTCTGTCTCTCTCTGCCATGCTGTCTCCCCTCCCTCCATTCCTGCTGCCTTGTAGAGTGTGAGGCTACATTAACAACAATGTGTTAACCCTTGAGAGCTCAGCTGAGTGCTAGTTCCATCATTTAGTAGCAAGGCATTCCCTGGGAAATATCCCACCCTCTTCCATCCTCTGACTCCACCACCTCAACCAAGCTTCACAATCATCATTGCTGTGTACAGTATTAAATTGTTTGTTTAAAACTTCTACTCTGTGTGTGTGTGTGTGTGTGTGTGTGTGTGTGTGTATGTATGTATGTATATACACAATGTCTTTTGTCTGGCGAAAAAAATTTCTCTGGAACCTAACCCCTCCCCCCCCATTTACGTTAAATCTTATGGGAAAATTGGATTTGCTTAACATTGTTTCGCTTAAAGTAGCATTTTTCAGGAACAGAACTACAACATTAAGCAAGGATTTACTGTATTCACTAGTTTGTATAAGTGGCATGAGCTGTAAGGGGCCTGAGTGATCTTCAGATCAGGGTTTTTCTCATGTTTGCACTTGCATTCCTTTGGGGGGGGAAAAAAATCTGCTCCAGTCAATGGAGACTCAAAATACAGAAGGTAGCTCTAATCCCTCTCTTTACAATATTTTCTGGTTTAGGACAATGGCTGTACTTCTCCATCTCTGTCTAGCCCACAAGCAGAAATGAGTTGCTGGGTTATTGCATGTGACGCATTGGTGCAAATAAAGGATGTTCCACGTGGAAAGAGTCAATATTCTAATAGAAGCAATTTCAATTTTCTGCAATTCAGCATCCACAATCAGCCAGGAAATTGCCTGTCTCTCATTTAACTTGTTAGTGGCCAAAGAGTTCTGTAAAATTATGTGGTGTTTGTCTTATGACTCTCCTGCAGAAATACATTGAATCTCAATCCTAGATCCTTGTAACCTCTTAGGACAGAGATCAAGGTGTCATTGTGGACAAATCAATGAAGATGTTTGTTCAGTGTGTAGTGGTTACTGAGTAAGAAATTAAGATATTGGGCTGTACTGTGACAGACAGAAAACACTACAAAGTTATCTATGGTGCAGCTTCACCTTAAACAATGCTGTATTCAGTTTTGGGGCCTTTCTCTCCTAGACTATAGCCTGTGTTATGCAGGAGGCCAGATTAGATGATCACAGTGGTCTCGTCTGGCCTTAGAATCTGGGAATCATATGATGGAAGAGACCCATTAAAGAGACCGATACTGGTATTTTAGTACAGCATTTGATATAGTATCTCACAAAACCTTACTTCCAAAATTGGGTGGGATAGGAGATTTCTTGGATATAGAACAGTCCAAAGATCACAAACTGGAATTAACAACAAATAGCCATGTTCTGGGTTGGGAGAAGGTTACAGCAGCATTTGGTCCAGGATTTAAAATGGTCGTCATTGCGCTGGATGGGGAGGTAAGCAGGATGCCAATGGATTTAAGAGGTGATGCTAAACTGGGAAGAATTGCAAACGCCAATGAGGACAGGAAAACAATAGGGAAAGTTGCAAAATAACAAAACTGCAAACAATATGGCAGCTAATATATTTGGGGACAGGTTGAAATGCTCCATTGGAAGGACTATCGTGGGAAGCAGTAATGCTGAATGAGACTTTTACAAAATACCAAATACTCTGTGCTTGCCAAGTACCAGAGAACATCGTGTGATTTTTTTTTTTTTTTTTTTTTCCCCACTAACAGGCGTGCTGTCACCAAACTAGATGTTGCATCCCTGATTGAACATGGGGAAGAGCCATGTGTCCAGGCTCACCAGGATTCGAGGGAAAGAGACCTTTCTAAAGGGGTCTCCTTTGGTGAGTAATAACTAATGAACTCTTCAGAAACTTTGAGTGAGGTAATGAGCTGAGAAAGAAGCCCACATTTCATGAGCGTCTATTGAAACAGCTTTTGTCCCCTCCAGTCAGCTTAGTAGCCAGCTGTTATTACTTCTTTTTGGCAGGCGTCTGTCATGGATTCCTACCTATCTTGACTGGCTTTGGACTGTAGCCTCCCACTTCGGACTTCTGAGTGGTCAGGTGGGATGGCAGGACATAGTGGATATCATTGTCTTGCCTCTCTGTAGAGCTTTGAAACATTGAAACCAGGAGGTGGAGAGGGAGCTTCTGAATCAGAAATGTAGAGCTGGAAGGGACCTTCAGAAGCTCATTTAGTTCATCTGCCTGCACTGAGGCAGGACCCAGTCCTAGGAAACCTAAACCAATCCTGTCAAGTGTTTGACCTGTTCTGAAAAACCTGCAATGAGACAGATTCCACAACCTCCTTAGTTCATAGAATCATAGAAGATTAGGGTTGGAAGAGACCTCAGGAGGTCATCTAGTCCCAACCCTCTGCTCAAAGCAGGACCGAGCCCAACTAAATTATCCCAGCCAGGGCTTTGTCAGTTAACCTATTCCAGTGCTTAACTATCCTTAGAGTTAGACAGTTTTCCATAATATCTAACCTAAATCTCTGTTGCTTCAGATTAAGCTTCTTGTCTTTCCTTCTGTGGGCATAGAGAACAATTGGTCACCATCGTCTTTCTAACAGCCCTTCACGTACTTAATGACTGTTATGGAGTCCCCCTTCAGTCATCTTTTCTCCAGACTAAATGTGCCCAGTTGATATAAACCTTTCTGCATAAATTAGGTTTTCTAAGCCTATTATAATTTTTGTTGCTCTCCTCTGGACGGTCTCCAATTTGTCCACATCTTTCTTCAAGTGTGGCACCCAAAACTAGACACAGTACTCCATCTGAGGCCACAGTACTGAGTACAGTGTAACAGTTACCTCCTGTACATACAACACTCCTGAAGGGAGATGGAAGGAATATTTTCAGCTTTTCTAATAGAGCCTGTAGTCAGAATGCCAACACTATATGCTTTACATTCACAAGTCCAATGTCTTTTGTGTGTTGAAGTAACATCTGGATTCTCCATTTATTCCAGCAGATGATGGAATCAAGTGGAAGACTGAAGAGAATCATCAGCAGGGAAATTCTGAGGGTTTGGCAGAGCACAGGAATTTATCACAGAGAGAGAAAGCAAATAGCTCTGATGAGGGAAATACGTGTGAGGGTGAACGTGGGCCAGCTGACCAACACGGGAACATAGGGTATGAGAGCGTGGAGAAATCCACTCCAAATGAAAGACCTTTCAGCAAATGCCAAAACATTCCTATTCGCACAGGAGAGAGACCCCATAAATGTACTGAGTGTGACAAAAGCTTCACTCGCCGCTCACATCTTCTTCAGCACCAGAGAATCCACACGGGGGAGAGACCCTATAAATGTACCGAGTGCGAGAAAAGCTTCCGACAGAGATCAGAGCTGATTGATCATCAGCGAACGCATACGCAAGAGAAACCCTACAAATGTGACAAGTGTGGGAAAAGGTTCATTCGGAGCACACGGCTTATTCAGCATCAAAATGTTCACAATGGAGTGAAACCCCACAAGTGCCCCCAGTGTGAGAAAAGTTTTAGCTGGATCTCCTCAGTTATTAAACACCAGAGAGTCCATACAGGTGAGAAACCCTATAAATGCCCCGACTGTGAGAAAAGCTTCAGCTGGAGCTCGACCCTTATAAAGCATCGGAGACTCCACACAGGAGAGAGACCCTATAAATGCCCTACCTGTGCAAAGTGTTTTGTACAGAGTGCAAATCTTATTAAACATCAGAGAGTCCACACAGAACAGAAACCCTATACATGCGGGGAATGTGAGGAAACCTTTTTGATCAGGTCTCATTTCATTCTGCATCAGAGAATGCACGCAGGAGAAGAACTCTACAAGTGCGATGGCTGTGAGGAGTGGTTTGGTCTTGTCTCGGACCTTCATAAACATCAGAAGAGCCACACAGGAAAGAAGCCCTATAAATGCTCTGAATGTGACAAAAGCTTCAACAAGAGTTCAAATCTTATTAAGCATCAGAGAATCCACACGGGGGAGAGACCCTATAAGTGCCCCGACTGTGACAAAAGCTTCATTCAGAGCTCGCACCTGATGCTCCATCAGAGAGCACACAGGGGAGAAAAACCCTACAAATGCCTGGACTGTGAGAAAAGTTTCCACCAGAGCTCCCATCTCATTCAACACCAGAGAGTCCACACGCAAGAAAAACCCTTTAAATGTCCTGAGTGCGAGAAAAGTTTCAGCCGAAGCTCAGTGCTAAATAAACACAAATTAATCCACGTGGGAGACCAGAGCTATAAATGCAGCCAGTGTGAGGAAACCTTCACTAGCAACTCCCGCCTTCTTCAGCACAAGAGAACCCACCATGTGGAAAGACCTTACACGTGCCCTAACTGTGAGAAGAGTTTCAGTCGCAGTTCGCAGCTTATGCTCCATCAGAAAAACCATGCAGCAGAGAAACCTTACAAGTGTGCTGACTGTGACAAAGGCTTCGTTTACAGCTCACATCTAATTCAGCATCAGAGAACTCACACTAGAGAACGACCTTATAAATGTCATGTGTGTGAGAAAAGCTTCATTCAGAGCTCACATCTCCTTCAGCATCAGAAAATCCACACGGGAGAGAGACCTTTTAGATGTAGTGATTGTGAGAGAACCTTCAATCGGAGCTCCAACCTTATTAAACACCAGAGAACTCACACCAGGGAGAACCCGTAAGAGATGCTTCCATATTAACTCCACGCTCTTGACGATAAGAGTATTCACCCAGAAGGAAAATCTTATAAATATTCCATGGGTGAGAGAACCTTCAGTCAGAAGTGTCATGTTGTTGTTCAACTTTGTATCAAACTGAATGAAGGTCTCTAGGAAACTTGCCTTGACCTTCTTATACTGGCAAGAGTTTTGCTGGTATAAATTATATCAGTTTCCCTAACAATATACCATCCTGGCAAATGGACTCATTTGCTGATATAATTATGCCTATGCTACAAAGCTTGCCAGCAGTTATGTCTATTTGAGGTGTGATGTGTGAGTGAACAATGTGCTGGTAAAAGCCCCTAGTGTAGGCACAGTTACATTGCCAAAATTTGCACTTTACCAGTAGAATTTATTTTGTTTGTGCGGGGACGAGGACGGACACTGTAATAAACTATACCAGCAAAATGCTATTTTGCCAGTATCACCTGAGTCCATGTTAGCAGCAGTATGCGGGTATTGTATATTGGTATAATACATTGGTATAGCTATATTGGCAGAGCCTTGCAAGTGTAGGACTCCAACACAGGAAGTAACAAAGCGTTGATTGCCTGAAGTGAATAGTTAAGCTCCCCTAAAAATGAGCAAGAGACGCAGCTTGATAGCTGTCCATGTGCAGAGAAAGAATAGACACACACACACACACACACCCCTGGTCACAAGAATTGATCAGAGCTGATTTAGCTTCTGCTTTTCAGGTCATGTATTCCATCATCTGTCATTGGGACTGTTCCGCCTGGAAGAGGGAGTAACTTACATGGTCATTAACTATTCAGATGGTGTAAAACTGGTGCGAGCTGCAAATGCCATTGAGGAAAGAGAAATAAGTCAAAGGGGCCTGGGGGGATTAAGCACCCCATATGGGTAGACATCAACCGGGTAGGTAGAAAAATGAAAACTGCTGCATGTGGGCAAAAGTGATGTGAAATACAAATAGTCACTGACAGAAAGCTAGCGTGAGCGGCGCTGACGATAAAAGGCAACAGTATAGAGATGTGTGCTTTCGGGTGTGTCATTGTACAGTCATCTTGCCTGAGTCTAGCTCAGAATATCACTAATGAATTCGAGGTTGTGAGTGAGAGTCCAACACTGAGTTCTGGTCCCAGCTTTGTGCCTCTGTAGAAGAGAAAAACAAATGTAATTTTGGGTTGTAATTGCAGAGGCATGAGATCTCAGAACAGCTGTGGAACAGTCTCCGATAAGAAGTGATGAGATTCATGTTGCTTGGGCCTTTTAACACTAGACTGGGCACATCCCTGGAAAATATTCTGTGTTGGTTGTCTGGTTTGGGGGAGGGGGTAATTCCTGATCTGAGAGTACACCAGCAGGCTGTTGGGTTTTTTGTTCTTAAGGATAAAAAAAACTAGTACATCTTTGGAATTAAAATGGTATTTTATCAAACGTGTGAATTGTCTGGAGTTGGGGCGGGGAAGGGATGCTCCCAGTATGCAGTGTCCTCAAATGGCTAAGTTGCGTTGCCTGTGAATTTAGTGCCACTTCGTTGTCTAGCAGGGCTGCCTGCCTTTGTATCACCCTCACTATCTTGTCAATGCGCTCTGTCCACAGCTCACCGTCCTCATCTCTCCTTGGTGTCATGGTAAAGGAAACCTTGCCTCCACTCTTCAGTCTTCTTCTGCCTTTACAGACAGATGCTGACACAAATATGCCTTCTCATGTGCACGTGCTCTCTCTCTCTCTCCCCCACCCCTCAAAGATTTGCCTGGCATTCAGCCATGAATAATGCTTCTGTCCATGTGGGCAGTGATGTGTCAGGACGGGGGGTGGGGGGAGGAGGGGTAGAAACAGCACAAGTAGCTATCGTCTCAGTTCTAGTCTCCATGCCAATAATAATAGTGTTGCTTTTCCTTCGTTTTGGAATTCCATTCACATGGGACCACCAAAGCTTGGAGATGGTAAGATCTTTTTCCACCTTGCTTCCCTCCTTATATAGGACTACTGTAGAAATGCCAGGTTCGTGGTGGACTGGGAATTGGGGAAGGTGAGGGAGGAGGCAGCTGGGAGCAGGTTAAGTTCATGTGCACAACTGCAGGCTGCCCGTACTTGGCGAATATGATGCTGAGGGCAGAGCAAGATCTTGTTCAACAAGGCCATGGGCAAACCGGGAAGATATTCTGCACCACTCTGTCAGGCTGGTGCCGGAGTGGAAGGGAACCACAAGCTATAAGGGTAGAGCCAAGTGAGCTGCATTGCCTTGCGACGTGCATGGAAAAATAGTCATGTCTTTGTCTTCAGTTCTCTTATGATACCTGCAGAGCAGCACAACATGCACTGCAAAATCAATGGAATTTTGCAGGAATGGCTCCAAGCCCAAGGGATCAGATAGCAATATTAAGGCAATCATAGCTACACATTTCCCATGTCTCTGTAGCCTCCTTTAGGCAATGTACCTCCTCAAATCTCAAGGCAGCTAAAAGTTGAGGGCCTTAATCCAACTGTAAGCCCAGGTACTTTGTCTCTGGCGCTACAATAAGCATGCCTGCGGTGCAGCCGTTGAGACAAGTGTGGTGCCCCTGTAGTGGGTGGGTGGGAAGGAGCAGGAAGTCGCATGGGAAGGGGGGTGAGTAACGTGTTTCACTGATGGTTATAGGATTTGATATTTTAGAGAAATTGCTTTGGCGCGTTTCCCTAATGCACAACCACCCACCATGGCGGTGCCCTGAGGGTACCTGGAATAAAGCTGTTTAAAGGTTGTATTTTGATATAGCCCCTAATAGTTATGGGTGTGAAAGTCAGTAGTGACCCCCCCCACACCTTCCTTTCTTTACAATCCAGCAGCCGTTATGGCTACCAATGGCCATTAGGGATAGCAGGCGCCTCACGTACATAGCTAGCCTGAACTTTTGAACTATCTTGTCTCCCCTGCCTTGAGGCAGAGGAGACCGGCTCCAAACCGGTTTTCGCTGACCAGATAACAGAAGTGCAGGGTCTGGTAACCACCAATCAAGTGTTAACACGGCAGGAGTCTTTGTCTGAGTGCGTATAAAGGATCTGTGAAATTTGTGTAAGACAGTTTTTGTACCAAGGTGCAAAGCTCTCCTTTCTTCTTCAGACTAAAGCAACCTTTTCCTTATCTCTGTCTGGCTGTTATTGGCTCTCAGCTAGGCGGACCCGACATTTCGGTAACATGGGGAAAGGTTCCCTTCTCAGCAGTGTCAGGAGGGGTCTCCGGCTGGCAATCAGGCAACTCCTGGATCAGCTAGGTGGACCTGACATTTCGGTAACAGTTTCTGGCACCCCAGATGGGACCCTCGTAGCTCGGACATTGGACTCTGGACGGCTGTGGCGAACTAGGAACGGCGCCAACGAGGTGCTTAGCCCCTTTTCCTCACTTCACTGCAGCCCCTGGGGTTCGTGCTCCAATAAAGTGAGCCCTAATAAAATAAAAAAACGCTATCTGACTCTGGTTCTGTTCTGGTTAACCGGTTAATTAATTTCTATCTTGTACACTTGGGTGTTAGGTGTGTGGGTGGAACTGAGACTCTCGTTCACACTCTTCTTGTTTAATCCTGATCTGATGCTGCCAAATTTGCAAATGAAGTGAAGCTCAGCAGTTTCTCTTTGAATTCAATGAGAATTCAGTTCATTTGCAAATTTGACACCATCAGCTCAGGATTAAACAAAGACTGTGAATGGCTATCCAACTACACAAGCCGTTTCTCCTCCGGTGGTGTTCACACCTCAACTGTTAGAAGAGGGCCTCACCCTCCCTGATTATCTCCAGACTGATTCTTGCCTGCATATTTATAACTGCCTCTGGAAATTTCCATTACATGCATCTGACGAAGTGGGTATTCACCCATGAAAGCTTATTCTCCAATATGTCTGTTTAGTCTTTAAGGTGCCACAGGACTCTTTGTTGCTTTTTACAGATCCAGACTAACACAGCTACCCCTCTGATACATATTTACCAGGACACCTGGTAAAATTACTTGTACTCAAGCGAGTTCAATGGCAATCAGTCAGAACTATGCAGTACAAACGTTTGTATTTTTGTATAGCAAGCTCTTGATTTCTCCAGGTTTAACCTTAAAAATCTTGATTTGTACAAAGGCTCCACATGGGCAGGTAGCATTTTGCCCAGTATGTCTAACTTCCGCAGGTCCCTTTGAATTATTTCTCTTTCTTCGCGGCTCCTACCAATTTCATACCATCTCCATATTTAATGCCCATGTTAGTCATTTCTTCTTCCAGACTAAACCACTAAACTCAGGACAGATGAGTGGAGATGACCTGAAAAGCATAAGTTAAATAATCCCCTCAACTCATCTCTTGTAATCAGGGAGTCTAGTGTTTCTCTGCACATGGACAGGTGTCAAGTTTCAGAGTTTCCCATTTTTAGGGGATCTTGACTCTTCACTTCAGGCAGACAAGGTTTGGTACTTGTTGATTGTGTTGGGGTAAATTTATACTCAGACCAGGTCTACAGGTGGAAGACTTTGGCAGTATAGCTATACCAATATACTATCCCAGCAAAGAGCTGCGAGCGTGGACACAGCTTAGATGAGCAAAATGGCACTTGTATATTCCAGCCCCTCCCCTAAGCAAAATAAACTAGACTGGTAAGTGTGCGGTTTTTCCTGTATAATCTCACATGCACTCATGGCTTTTGCCTGCAGGTTGGTCACAAATCATACCTTATCACCTGCTAACAGACAGCTGTGCTGGCAAAAACACAAGCATAGACATTTATACTGCAAAAGACTCCGCTTGCTGGTGTAGATTATACCAGTTCCCCCTAAAAAATAAACTATCATTGTTAACCCTTCAAAGGTAATTTGGTACTATTCATTCACGTTCTAGGTTGCCTTTACTGCTGGCTGTTACCAGCTGGTAAACTTTGCTGGGCCGGAGACGGGAGCAACAAGCTTCTCTGTTCCGTTGGATTGGCTGGAATAGATTTATGTAATTCTTTAGTGCCTAGTATATTAGCAACAACTTTGCCACGTTCATGTACTGGACAGTGAGCTTATAAGCATCTGCTTTAATCCATGGCCTTGACTTTGGTTCAGACTCTAGTTCAGGCCTTAACTCTTGTACCAGGCCCAGTGCTCCAGGCCCCCTCTCCCTACTACAAGGGGTAGAGACCATGTGACCTTTTAGGGCCTTTCCTTCTCTATGTTCTATCAATCTCTCATTTCATTATAATTACTTAAACCTCTAATCAGCAGTTCATATTTTATACCGTTGCATTTGAAGTTTTGTTCAGTGCTGATAAGGATTGTAATTTATTTTGGGGCTATTTTATACTGACTTTTTGCTATAAGTTTCTGTTTCTAGCATCAGATTGTGGAAGAAGGTTATAGTAGTTCACTAGAATCAGGAAGCAGAGTGTCTCATTAGAGCACATGGGATTTTGGTTTTTTGTAGGTATTGATGAAATAGCCTTTTTTCTTGTCCATGGAGGCTTTGTTCATCTGTAAATGGTGGTACTGGAACTGATCATTTGTCCCTGGAGATCTCAACTAACTACACAGTCCCAGGGAATCTACAACGCTGAGAAATCGGTCTGAGGAAAGCTTCCTTTGGTGTTCGTTCAGCAGGAAAGTTGGAGAACCCACAAGATAGGAGCACCTGGGGTAAGCTGATCAAACAATGCAGGAGAAAGATCCATGTGCAGTCAGCCAGGTCCTCCTCCTCTAGGATCCGTCTGGAGTTAATCTCTGCGTATGACCCTTGGGTGTGGAGCCCAGCCTTCCCAAATGCATTTTCCACTCTTCCTGTCTCCCAAGAAGCCAGTCTTACAGCCCCTTCTCTGAACACCTGGGCAGCAGGAAGGGGAACCTGAGGCCAAGTTAACCATTGTTTTACTTGGGAACAGGTAAGGCCCCTGCACCTTGTCACACCCTGTAACTAGGCTCACTGCTGAGTTGGACTAGAAATCCCAAATCAGTGGGGGCTGGTTTGGAAACCTCTAAGACTATTTTGGGGTTTGCAGAGTTCACAAAGCTAATTTCCCCTAGAAATTGAAGATTCCTTGTCTGTAGAAAAAGCCAGTCTGAGCCTGTATACCCTGTCCATTCTGTATATTGGGATTGGTTTCTTACTGGGCATTCTCTGTAACCCCCTCTTTTTAGTCTCTCTCTATGAGGGGAACATTGAACCCTATAACATTGTTGGCCCCTTTTAACCCCAGCAGCTAGTCAAAGTTTGGGGCCTTGGGGATGTTCCAGCTGGGAATAGAAACTTATGGAATCTGGTATTTTCTTTGATGCTGTCTTCTTTGTAAACAAAGTCCTGCTTCTCCAAAGGAGGAACCAAAAGAGGGGATGGCTTCTTTGCTTATAGCCCGAAGCCTCTTTAGTCAGTACCAGACCCAAAAGCTTGTTCTCTCTAGCTTCTTCCTGGGTCACATCATGCTTACAGGCTTCTGCTTGGACTTCTCTCGTTATGTCCTTATATTTCAGAATATTCCTTTTCCTTCCTTGTGCTATGCTAGATTGAGAGAAAAATGGCAAACATTTCCCTTACTTACCCCTTAGCGTGAGTTATGCCTGCTCCGTGATGTACGCCCTGTCACCCATCAGTTCTGAACTTTGTCCTCTTAGTCTATAAGGGCCTGTTTTCATTGCAAAGTTAGCCCAGGTACTTGCTCAGATGTTGCCCCAACTCCCCACTCGTCCACACAACTCTCTCACTCTGGGTTTAGAGTGCCACCAAACTCCGTTACCTGGCACTGCCGGGTTGTGGGCTAGAGCCAGGATGCTGCTTTACGCTCAGTCTGGAGCTCCTCTACTTTGCAGCGTGGACACAGGCTAACCCACTCGCGTGCTGATGGCTAAGGCTATGATTTTGGCATGGAAATTTTTAGTAGATTTCACAGCAGAGGTGCAGGAAAAACATCCAACGTCACAGCGATCACCAAACAATGTAGTTTTTGATGCATCAATGTACACAAGAGCTTTTAAGTAGTAAAAGTGTCTGATATTAACACACTGATCAATGATAATTTACTCCTGGAGGAATTCTGCAATAAAAAATTCTACACACCATATTTTAAAATTCTGTATATTTTATTTGTCAAAATACCCCACTATAATCACAACAGTTTCAATTATTTTTGATCATTTATTTCAAAATACCTGTCAGCAAGTATGTCTGTAACAAAAAAGATTCAGCAACTGTATTTTAACAAATAGCTTCCTTACTAGGCATATTAGTACAGAACTGAGTAATAATTCCTTTAAAGCCTGGCTGACCGCTGTTAGGAAAATGCGAAGTAAATAGGGTAAAAACTAAACAATAATAACCTTGCTTCGGGCCTTGCTTTTAATTTAAACAAGCTCAATAAGCAAGCAGGAGAACGTGTGTGCAGCCTTGTGCTTTCACTTACACACACTGCCCGCGGAGCTGCTAGCCTTGCCTTTCAGTAACAAGAGAAGATAAGGGGACCTAATCAAGCAAGGGGTTGCTATGGTAATGAAGCAGCTGGAGTGGAGGGAAAGGTGTAAGGAAGAGACATGGAGTCAGCAAGAAAGTGAGGATAGCCAAAAGTAACACCGCTCCTTACCCCTCCCATCAAGTACAGAAGAGGTGGTCTTCCTGACCCAAGACCCCCCAGAAGGGAACATGACCATATATTGGAAGGGGTGGCACGAGGGAAGGGGCACTACATTCAGTCTCTGCCCCAGTCTGTCCTCCCCCACTAGCTCTTATGAGCCCCTGTCTGACCCTCTTCTCCCCCCACACAGACACCTTATGCTGTCTGTTTCCCCATAGCCCCTGTTTCCTGACCTGGTCTGGCAGGTGCTATTAAGAAGGCAGGCTCTTTCTCTTCCCTAGCTGGCCAGGAGCTGCTGCTGTGTTCTATGACCACAGCACCCTCTGGTGGGCAAAAGGTGGAACTGCACTAACATTTTGGCAGAAGCTTTTTTCTGCACAAAAAAATAAAAATATGCATGGCTCACTAATTATACACATGCACAGTATCACAGAATTCCCCAGGAGTAAATAATATAAAGACGACTGCCAAGTTTAACTGTTACTTTAGAGTACATCATGGTGGTTGTACTGACTGTGGTGTGAAATAGAATGTTGTACACTGAGATGGGCATCCTTGATTCCACATTTGCCATCTGGCAAGACAAGAAGAGAACAAAGGTAAAGGGCTCTACACCTTTCATCACCATATACGTTTTGACCAGTTTCCAGGCCCCATTGTTAGTTTATGGCCCACTCTGATCTCCTTTTTGAGCGTGTAAGTTTTTGGCAGCGTGGCCATTTTGGATTTTTTTTTTTTCATTGGGCACATTACTGCTGCTTGTGGGGTTTTGTTTGTTTTCATGTTTACAGCCATTTAAAAAAATGTAGGGTTAGAAATAACATTTTTCAGAAGAAAATCGGCTTTTTAAACATTTAGGGCCTTTTAAATAAAGTTTAGTAAACAGAGAAATAAAGTGTTAAGGCATAAATACTTTTTAAATGAAAAAATACATTATGCATTTTTTTAAAATAAAGACATTAAGTATTAGTAACAGAGCACAGGCTTTGAGAGAAAAGAAAGAAGGGAGCGGTTGTTTCTCTCTCCCACAGCTTTGAGTGTGAGAATGCAGAAGTTTCTATGAGCGTATGCTGCTCCGAGATCATCTCCAGTGACCTGTGCCATCCACAGGAGCTGGCAGGAGCGCCGAGGACAAAGCCAGCAGTGAGCCAGCTATGCTAGCCAGGTGGATTCTCGCCGTCCGCATCTCCTGGATGATGCTGCCCAATTCCTGCTCCAGACTGTTCGCAGAGGCAGGTTTCTGCTCAGTTCTCTGTGCTCTGAACACAGGTGTGTTATTCTCAGAGCCTCGATGTGTGTGAGAAGCACATTCAGGCATCTGGACTTGCCCAGGTAGGTAGATCTGCTCAGAAGGTGGATGTAGGCCAGGTGAGGCTGGAGGTGAGCAAAACACTCTGTCTGGTGCTTTCTCCTCACTCTCCACTTGGCCATGGATTGCCCCACTGAGTGCACATGGAGACCTACTGCTGGGCCTCTCTATGCATTCGGCAATGCCCATGCTGTTCTCTCCCTGGTCTGTGTGCCCTAGGTATGCCTCCCAAATCCACGGGCTGGTGGAATGCACAGGAGATGGAGAGAGGTCCACTTTGTGGGAGGAGGGATCAGACGATGGGGGTGCAGAAGAGAGCCCGCATGGTGAGGATGGGAAGGCCGTATTCAGAGCTGTGTCAGCAGATGATGGATCTGTGTAGGCACAAAACCGTGTTAAACTTGGAGTTACATGCTCCAACAGTATCTGCTAAGTGCACATCTGACAATCGAGCTGGTGAGGCCAGAATTTCAAAAGAACTTAGGTTCCATTCCAGCACCTCAAGAGGGTCAGAGATTCCAAAGTACTCAGCACCCAGCAGCTCCCACTGTGATACTTATGGCCAGATTTTCAAAACACCCCAGCACCAATCATGCTGGGACTTCTGAAAATCTGACCCGTTGTGTCCTAAGGAACAGAGCAATAGCTTGAAAAATCACCCGTAACTTTATGTGAACAACTAGGAACTGCAGGAGGAGCTTAGAAACCCTGCCCCTTAGGGCGATTCATTCAGAATAAGTCTTGATCTTCTCGGGGAAATGGAAATTGCTGTCTTCTGAGACCTTCACGTGGGGCAGATGGATGAGTACGTAAAAAATACCCCAGGAGCCGTTTCTACCTTCTAGCTCAGTCATTCGCAAACTGTGGGCTGTAGAATGTTTAATTTGAGAACCAAAGAGGGGAGAGCTGGGGGTTGGGAGGTGAAATGGGTCCATGAAAGACTCTTACAAAGTGGTCCATGTAGGATAGGAAAGTAGGAGATCCTTGTGAATCAGCCACCTCCAGGGAAGTTCTCTCTCTGGGGCAAAGTATCTGTGAGCCCTCCAGAGAAGAGAGATGAAGATACCAATTCAATTGTAACATCCGAACGCTCACAAAATAGCTGGACAAAAAGCAGAGGGTCAGGGAGAGTGGAAAGAGATGATTGAAGTCTGCCAAGAAACTAGGACATCTCCTAGATACCAGCCTCGTGCATAGAGCTGTAGGTGCATATTGGGGCGGGGGGTCATTCTGGATACATTATACTATTTATCGATTTGTATGCAGGAGCCCTAGTCATGGGCTATGGGGCAAGGAGCTGTACAAGCACATAACAGAGATGGTCCCTTCCTGTGATGGGGTGAAACCCCATTGTGGGCTAGAACGGGTTAAAAGCCAGTTAGTCGCAGCTACTACACCTGTGTCATAATTAAATGGTTGCTTCTCAGCCAGAGGGGGTGGGACTAAGAGGTGTCAGGTGATAACTTAAAGCACACCTGAGAGCATTCAGTCAGGGTGGGGGCAGGGTAGAGGGGGGCCCAAAATGGACTCTTGTGAAGGGGCCTGAGCCAGAGACTGCAGGAGAACAGACACCTCAGGAAGGCTCAGTACTGGAGCTGGGCAAAGACTCCAGAGTGGCCCCAGAAAGGGACTGAAGACAGAGCCCAGAGGACGGGCCGATTTGCTGAGGCAGCTGGGGTGTTAGATGGACTTTCTGTACCTCTGAATTAGCTGTTCCTTTCTGGGAGGGCTGACTGTGCAGAAAGGCAGATGTCCTACGGAAGGCTCTAGCGGTGAAGACCCCCTGTAATGAGAGGCCCTGATGATAGGGGGAGCTATGGTGGTGGCAGTGACCACTCCCACTGCCCCAGAGAGCTTCCGACTCACTTGCGGAGGTGCGTCTGTCCCTGGAGTCCTGGTGAGCGCTGATACACGGCTCTTCCCCTTGCTCCAGCTGGGAGATGATGTCAGGTTTGGCAACAGCACTGCCTGCGTGGGGAGAACGGTGATTACACACTGACGGTGATATCCAGGGAACATGGCCAGGTTACTAAAGTGCTAGATCTCTGTGTTCCCAAAATGGGAAGGATCTTCCTGTAAGCGCTGCCCTGCCAGTGCTCCGTGAAACACACCGTTGTGCTGGTACTGTGCTCCTGGCCAGGAGCATTGTGGGAAAATCTGATGCCCTGGCCTGTGTTGCTATTGTTTTCAGTTCCGTAAGACATCTCTGTCTGGATGTGTTGGGGGCCCAGACTTTATCCCCAGGATCTCAAGAAGGGAAGATTAACAAATAACTCAAGTGAAGGTGGGGGTCAGGGCACATTCCCTATAAAAACTGAGGGAGCTAAAGACTGAGCGCTATAGTATGATCATCTCCTGTGTATCCACTCAGTTCCACAGCTGATCTCCTGGCTACTCCGCTGAGGAAAGGCAGAAGGTGGCTATAATTCTGCTAGAATCTCTCTTCATGAAGTAGGTTTTGCATCAATGCCACTCCACTACAGTAGTCTGCAGCATCTCAGGATCAGTGCGGATCATTCCTCTGCAACCACTCTACGGGGGGGTGAGAGCAAACCAGTATGGCGTTTACCTTCAGTGGAGTTTTGCTTGAGTGCGCAATATAGGGTTTGGCCAACAGAACACAGAGCTAGAATGATTAAAACCACCACAGTAGTTTGTAATTCTTCTAAGCATTTTAAAGGGGGATGAACCTAAACGCATGAGAGCAAATCTGAGCTGAAGCTAACTCAGGCCCTTCAAAGTTCATGCAGCTTCTAGAAATAGGTGAACGATCATTGTTACCCAGTGAGATCACAGCCTCGTAGTTGTCCCTCATCACGTCCTTGTACAGCTCCTTCTGCCATTCCGCGAGCTCCTCCCACTCCTCCGCGGAGAAATACACAGTGACGTCGTCAAACGTGACTGGAGCCTGAAATAGCAAATAAACCGTGATCAGCAGCCTCTACTTCAGTCACACCCTGACAGCAGCAGCCCTGGGTCCCGGCAGGGCAGGGAGAGCGTTTCCTGAACAAGTAACTTGCATGAGTAACACACACACAGCACAGCCCGTCCATCTGGAGTGTGATTCCCACCCTACCAGCTCACGCCTGCCACTCCAGGGCTCTGATGGAAGGAAATCAGTTTCCAAGGGGATGCTGAGTAGTAACCCAGCCATTGTCACAGTGGCGGCACCAGTCCCTTCCCCCCAGCCCACCTATTTGCGGTGAAATCTAACTGGGGTTTGTGTTGTCCATGAAACACAAAAATGTAAACACTGGCATGGCTAGAGAGGACACGAAGGCAAACCCTATACCGAGCACACCTGCATTTCAGAGCCTGGAATGCACTGCCCCCTCAGCGGTATCCTTTGAAAGAGATGGATAAGGCATTGGTTCAAAATTGTCCCCCAAGGAAGTTCGTTTCTCCCCAGCTTTCTAGCCAGCTCCTCCCCTGCCCATTTGCCCTGCCCTGCGGGTGTGTTCCCAACTCCTGGGAACAGTTCTTCCCTTTTTTGTTTCCTGATAGAATGTTGTTAGGAGCTTTCTCTGAGCCAGGTGCCAGGTGAAGCTCTGGGGGAGAAGCCACAAAGCCACATGTCCCAACCCGCCGAGAGATCCCCCAACTCTGGATGAACTAGAATTGGACTGGTTTGCACAGCTCCACTGTGGGGCGCAGTAATGGTTCTAAAATCACATGGGCCAAGGACACAGTCATAGAATATCAGGGTTGGAAGGGACCTCAGGAGGTATCTAGTCCAACCCACCAATCCCCAGACAGATTTTTTCCCCAGATCCCTAAACAGCCCCCTCAAGGATTGAGCTCACAATGCTGCATTTAGCAAGCCAATGCTCAAACCACTGAACTATGCCTCCCTGCTCTGGTAAACACAGCTCCTTCCCCAGAGTCCTTACAGTTCACAGGAAAAAGTCGAGTTCAGGGACAAAGTCCTACCTGAGCGGAGCCCCCGCCAGCCATTCCCCATCCCACGGGACACGGATGTTTGCTCCCAGGTTCAGCAGCTGGTGGGGAATCCAGGCCTCCTGCTGGGACTGCCACAGGCTTCCTGCTGCTCTAGGCCCTCCTTCCCAGAGCAGCTGCTGCTCTAGTGGTGACAGACGCACAGGAGATGGGGTGTGAGTAGCGCAGGAGTGTCCCAGGAGAGGCCAGCGGGAGGCTTAGCGTCAGATTCAGATTGAAGAGCTATACACCATGCAGGGCTTATTGTACATCAGTATTGGGCCAATCTGGATTTGGTAGTTAAACTGCTGGGAAAACGTAACGGAGAGAATGGCTGGGGGAGGGGGGAGGCCAGGGTAACAATCCTGTGTCCAGATCTCAAGAGTGGGGCCAGAGAAGCCTCTGCTCACCTCCCGGAGCATCGAGAAATGACACACAATTCCCCAGCCTAGATGGGAAGGTTTTGCTTTCTCCCCTTCCCAGCTTTCTCTCTCCTTTTTCTGTTCCTGAGCTGGTCTGTTTCCTCCTTGTGAGTCCATCTCCTCCCGCTGCTGGCCTTTCTCTCCGCCTCCGCAAGGCAGCATCTCTCTCGTCTCATCCTTTGTCTCGCCCGTATCCCTCTCCCTGCTTTAATGTCCATCTTGCCGCTTCTCTTCTCCACAGTCATCCCTTCCCCTTAGCTCGCCCGCTGGGCTCTGGTCCCCCAGGCTCCTCCACCCTCCCTAGCTTGGCGCCTTTCCTCACCCGCCTGTCTCAAGTCTCCTTTCTCTGCAGTGGTTAAAACAGACGGAAACAACGCACTGCCCCAGGTGGAGGGGAAGCAATCCCTGTGCTCACTGCACCAGCCGAGGGGAGAGGGGCACCGGCCACGTGTTCATTGCACACTGCACCTAGGTGATCAGATGTCCTGAATTTATAGGGACAGTCCCCATATTTGGGGCTTTGTCTTAGGCACTTATTGCCCCCCGCCCCTGTCCCGATTGTCCATACTTGCTATCTGGTCACCCTAACTGCACAGGCCAAGGAGAGCACCTGATGCTCACTGCTGTGTACGTGCACTGTACTGCCCAGAGAGCATAGAGACCGCTCCGCCCCTAGGCTTGCCCCCTTGTGGACAAAATCTACACTTGCAACTTCACAAATAAACCAGCTGCAACAGGACAGCAGCTGGCAAGGGCTGCGGATTAGTCGGGGCCCTCCCCCCGAGAAAGGCAGGCCTTGCAGACGGAGCCATTGCTGGCATAGACGGAGGAGCCTAGGGGCGTAGGATGTTTTTCTAAAACTCTGCTCTAGGAATTACTTTGGGCAGTTCTCTGGCTATATGGGGGTCAGACTTAGATGATCACAATGGTCCCTTCTGGCCTTGGACTCTATGAACCTATACCCTGCCCTACAGTGTGTGACGGCTCCTGTGCTGATTGAATTCGTTAGCCCACCTGCAATTAGAACCCCGCTCACTCTCTCTGCAGGGCCCGGCCTCCTCAGGAACAAAGCAGCTACAGGGACTCGGGTGACCAGATGTCCTGATTTTACAGGGACAGTCCCGATTTTGGGGTCTTTTTCTTATATAGGCTCCTATTACCCCCCACCCCCATCCCGATTTTTCACACTTGCTGTCTGGTCACCCTAACAGGGATGCTTCTTTTCCTAAACTCCATTTGTCTCATTTTCCATTTAACTGGCACTCCTCCCCAGAGATCAGAGGGGGAAGAGCAGGGGCAGGAACCACTCTCCCCGTATCAGGGGGTAGCCGTGTTAGTCTGTATCTACAAAAACAACAAGGAGTCTGGTGACACCTTAAAGACTAACTGATTTATTTGGGCATAACCTCCCAGTGAGGATCATGGACAGGAAAATGAGCTAAATATGAAAAGTTTCTCTGTGGGGGAATAAAATGGAGGACTCTGCTCTGTGTAGCCTGCACAATGCTGCATGTTAACTCTCTGCCCCTGGAGCCGGGCCTCTTTGGAACAGCTCTCAGCACAGAGCGGATATTTCCTCCGTTTGCACAGCCCGGATGTAGAGGCCCCTACACCCCCCAGAACCAAATCTGTACAACTGCCAGGCAAGCTGTTTGCAGCCCCCCCAAAGGCTAAGGCTGGAAAGAGGAGAAAAACCCGCAGTCTTCTTACCTGCAGCCTGTCTCTGTGTCACTGATGGCAGTCCCCAGCGCAAAGCTTAACGCCATGGAAAGCAGGCGATAACCCTTTCGTGCCCAAATAACCCTTTCATGCCCAAATCAAAGTTTGCCCCAATACAGGCGTGCGTGCGTGCGTGTGGCGTGTTTCAGGGTTTCTGTCACACGCCAGACACTGCCCCCCCACACAAAAAGCAGACTGTGGTAAGCAGACATTTTAAAATGGCCACAGTAGAGGCGTGGGGGGGGAAGCTTTGGAAAGGGGAAGAAAATTTCCAAGAAATCCCATAGTTTCTTGGAGCTAATTTCTGCACATTATTGCTGGGGCCTGGGAATTTTATAACTTTCCTCCATCGTTACATTTTAAAGAATGTTTAAAACTTTTCATTTTATGTCCATCATCTGGGCTGCCCCAGAAAGGGACATTGTGTGC
>NC_048312.1:28864768-28909633 GCF_013100865.1 Trachemys scripta elegans | reverse complement strand
TGAGTAGGCGAGCGGCGAATCGGTGGCTGACCTGTTCTACTGATCTGGTCTGGCTCCCATCCCCTCTCCAAGGGTTGCAGCTGTCTGGAGGTGCCTGCCTTCCATGCCTACCTCATTCAGTCAATAGGGCAACTGATTACAAAGTGGGGGGAAGATCTTATTCTACTTCTAGCAAAAAGACATTTTTCTTTTACCTTAATTATGCTACCTTAGGGGCCCGCTATAACATATTACCGAGGTTCAATACTGCTGTTTCGGTGGGGCAGCGCTGGGGTAGGAGGGTTTGTTTCTGCGGGGCAGGCGGCACTGGGGGGAGGGTTGTTTGCGTGGGGCGGGCGGCGCTGGGGGGGGGAGGGGTTGTGTTTCGGGGGGGGGGTTAGGTGGCGCTGGGGGGGGGGTTTGGCCCTCAGCTGTTTTCTTTGGAGTAATATGGCCCTCGCCGCTTTACGAGTTGTGCAGGCCTGGGATAAAGTGAGAAAGGCCAAAAGCTGTGTAGAGTTGGACCTTGCAAAGGGAATTAAAACCAATAGTAAAAGGTTCTATAGCCATATAAATAAGCAAAAAACAAAGAAAGAAGAATGGGACCGCTAAACACTGAGGATGGAGTGGAGGTTAAGGATAATCTAGGCATGGCCCAATATCTAAACAAATACTTTGCCTCAGTCTTTAATGAGGAGCTTAGGGATAATGGCAGGATGACAAAAGGCAATGAGGATATGGAGGTAGATATTACCATATCTGAGGTAGAAGCCAAACTCGAACAGCTTAATGGGAATGAATCAGGGGGCCCAGGTAATCTTCATCCAAGAATATTAAAGGAACTGGCACATGAAATTGCAAGCCCATTAGCGAGATTTTTTAATGAATCTGTAAACTCAGGGGTTGTACTGTATGACTGGAGAATTGCTAACATAATTCCTATTTTTAAGAAAGAAAAAAAAGTGATTTAGGGATTAATAACAAGAATTTTGGTTATAAATTGGGGACACATCAGTTGGAAGTAACAGAGGAGGAGAAGGACCTCGGAGTATTGGTTGATCACAGGATGACTATGAGCTGCCAATGTGATATGGCCGTTAAAAAAGCTAATGCGGTCTTGGGATGCATCAGGCGAGGTATTTCCAGTAAAGATAAGGAGGTGTTAGTACCGTTATACAAGGCACTGGTGAGACCTCATCTGGAATATTGTGTGCAGTTTTGGTCTCCCATGTTTAAGAAGGATGAATTCAAACTGGAACAGGTACAGAGAAGGGCTACTAGGATGATCTGAGGAATGGAAAACTTGTCTTATGAAAGGAGACTCAAAGAGCTTGGCTTGTTTAGCCTAACCAAAAGAAGGCTGAGGGGAGATCTGATTGCTCTCTACAAATGTATCAGAGAGATAAATACCAGAGAGGGAGAGGAATTATTTAAGCTCAGTACCAATGTGGACACAAGAACAAATGGATATAAACTGGCCATCAGGGAGTTTAGACTTGAAATTAGATGAAGGTTTCTAACCATCAGAGGAGTGAAGTTCTGGAACAGCCTTCCGAGGGGAGCAATGGGGGCAAAAGACATATCTGGCTTCAAGACTAAGCTTGATAAGTTTATGGAGGGGATGGTATGATGGGATAACCTAATTTTGGCAATGAATTGATCTTTGACTATTAGCGGTAAATATGCCCAATGGCCTGTGATGGGATGTTAGATGGGTGGGATCTGAGTTACTACAGAGAATTCTTTCCTGGGTGCTGGCTGGTGAGTCTTGCCCACATGCTCAGGGTTTAGCTAATTGCCATATTTGGGGTCGGGAAGGAATTTTCCTCCAGGGCAGATTGGCAGAGGCCCTGGAGGTTTTTCACCTTCCTCTGCAGCGTGGGGCACGGGTCACTTGCTGGAGGATTCTCTGCACCTGGAAGTCTTTAAACCATGATTTGAGGACTTCAGTGGCTCAGCCATAGGTTAGGGGTTTGATACAGGAGTGGGCGTGTGAGATTCTGCAGCCTGCGTTGTGCAGGAGGTCAGACTAGATGATCATATTGGTCCCTTCTGACCTGAAAGTCTATTTATCTATGAAAATGCGCTGAAGACTGAATTATAATGCAGCCTGCATGTGTCGTGGATGTCCTACACCTGCGTTAATGAATCACAGCATCTTTCATGTAAACAGCTCCCTGCCTGGTGGCTGTGAGGGGCTGTTGATGGGTGTTTCCTAGCCAGAACCTCATCCCATGAGTCACAGTGAAATGTTCCATCTTGGCCCTGACAAACGATGGGCCAGACCCAGCCGTATGCAACTTGCATTTGCCAGCGGAGTCTCTGGGACAAGATCGGGAGTGACGTAAACGCTGGTGTGAGTGACAGGTTGGATTTGCTAGTCAGTGGGGCCTAATAAACAGCCGACGTCTCTAGTCCAAACACATGGTTCCTGCAGCTAGGCGGGGAGGCATTGGGTGCTGCTTCAGCATGAGATCGCCACCGAGACAAAGGCCAGGCTGCTGCTCCCCGTCCCTGCATCAGAGCCCTGCGGTGACAGGTGTGAGCTGTCCCGGGGGATTCACATCCTGGAGGCACCAGCAGCAACGTGTGTTGTCAGCGTGTGTTACACACGCAGGAAACGCTCTCCCTGCCCTGCCGGGACCCAGGGCTGCTGCTCTCAGGGTGTGACTGATGTAGAGGCTGCTGATCACGGTTTATTTGCTATTTCAGGCTCCAGTCACGTTTGACGACGTCACTGTGTATTTCTCCGCGGAGGAGTGGGAGGAGCTCGCGGAATGGCAGAAGGAGCTGTACAAGGACGTGATGAGGGACAACTACAAGGCTTTGATCTCCCTGGGTAACGATTAGTGGTCACTCATTCATTAGAAGCTGCAGCCCCCAAATAAGAGAGCTTCAAGTCATGCTCTGTAGTGTGATTACATGAAACAAAGAGAACTGCCTTAAGCACCACCCAGAGAACTCCCTGACCGGGCGGTCCTCCCATTTATTAAACTCCCCCTGCAACACATCCTGGTCCTCGCTGGTGCCTATAACCACTGCACATGCTGTACAAACTCTGCCCAAGGCAGGGCTCCATAGAGAGCGCTCCCTGCATGCTGTGTGGTACCATTGTGGGAGCAGAATGGAGACGTTTCCTGTGTCTAGGGAGAAGTTCAGGTGTAAGTGGGCTAGTGGCTGAGGCCATGGGGGGCACCGTGTATCGTTCATGCCTCGACAGGAAGTGCAGGTACCTGAGTCTCGCATGAGTTGTTCAGCTCATCTCAATCCATAAGGCTTTTTTGCCTCTGGATCTTCACTCTCCTCCCGGGTAGTTCATACACTGGGCTGGGGTTAAATCAGGGGTGTCATTTTAAAACGCTGACAGGACAGTGAGTAATTGCTGAGCTACACATTAGGTGGGATGGACGGTCCAGTGGTCAGAGCGCTCGTCTAGAACTTGAGAGTCTTGAGTTCAGTTCCCTGCTCCACCACAGACTGTCTGGGGGACCTTGGGCAAGTCACCGGGTTCTCTGGGCCTCAGTTCCCCATCTGTAAAATGGGGATAACTGCCTTGCCCGGCTGCACAGGGGCTTGTGAGGATAAACACATTAGCGATTTTGCGGGGCCAGCTAAGTACCTAGGATCGATAGATAATTCTCTTCTCCCATCACCAGGTCATGCTGCCACTAAACCTGACATTATCTGGCTGATTGAACGTGGGGAAGAGCCGTATGTCAAGGGTCACAAGGACTCTGGGAATGGAAAAGCTTTTAACTTCTTCTGTGAGTAACGATTTCCAAACCGTTCGGAAACAATGGGCCCCTTCCTGCGTGCTGGCAATTACCTCTTTGCTCCCAGGAACAAATGCAGTAACTGTTGTTACTGGCGCATCATTTTGGCAGGTGTCAGCCAGGCATCCCCACCACTATATTTCCACTCCCATTGGAAAGAGCAACGGGGGTCTTCATTTTCCCTTGCTCGTGGGTGAACGGCTCTGGGGAGCAAAGCAGAGGCTGCTAAAGTGGAATTTGAGTGGAGTGGAGAGGGCGTTCTCTTGCTGGGAGCAAAAGAAGGTCACAGAGAACAGCCACTCCTTCTTTCCCAAGCTGATCTAGAATTGACCGAATCGCCAAATTGGTACAGTTTGAGAGCTCCTCCCCTTCCTAGCAGAGGACAGAGGCTGTCAATCAATGCCCTGTCTGACTGCTATTTATTCGCTGCAAGCAAATGGAAACCCTTTAACAAACCTCTGTCTGTCTCTCTCCACTTTGTTACACTGGATTGACTTTCTGATTAGCTATGACAGAATATCAGAGGAATCCAATTAACAGGTCAGAAATGATCTCTAGGATGAAATTCTGGCCTCACTGCAGTCAATAGCAAAACTCCTCTTGACTTCCAAAGGGCCAGGACTTCATCCTTAAAGCTTAGCGAGCGACTTCAGAAACATTTGTGAGACGTATTGACCCAGGAAGGCCAAAGGCAGACCTTGCGTACGCAGCTGGAGCTGCATTCATGTTAATGAAGTTGACCCACGTCCAGTAGATCTGATTTGGGCCCTCTGCATGCAGATTGCCAAGTAGGATGTAGTTCTGGGGTGAGATCCTGACCCCACTGAAGTCAACGGCAAAATTCTCATTGACTTTAACGGAACCAGGATTTTGCTCATAATTTCTACATAAAACTGGGCAGGAGTTTTCCAGCTGGTGCATGGCTGAAAGTCCAATCTCATGGGAATGCTATAGAAACAAAATGTTAATGTCATTGAAATAAACTAGGGCTGTCAAGCGATTAAAAAAATTAATCACGATAAATTGCGCAATTAAAAAAATTAATTGGGATTAATCATGCTATTAAACAACAATAGAATACCATTTATTTAAATATTTTGGATGTTTTTTACATTTTCAAATATATTGATTTCAATTATAACAGAATACAAAGTGTACAGTGCTCACTTTATATTATTTTTTTATTACAAATATTTGCACTGTAAAAACCAAGAAATACTATTTTTCAGTTCACCTAATACAAGTACTGTAGTGCAATCTCTTTATCATGAAAGTTAAACTTACAAATGTAGAATTATGTAAAAAAACCAACAACCTGCCTTCAACAATAAAACAATATAAAACTTTAGAGCCTACAAGTCCACTCAGTCCTACTTCTTGTTCAGTCAGCTGCTCAGACAAACAAGTTCATTTACATTTGCAGGAGATAATGCTTCCACTTCTTGTTCACAGTAGCACCTGAAAGTGAGAACAGATGTTCGCATGGCACTTTTGTAGCCAGCGTCGCAAGATATTTACATGCCAGATGCGTTAAAGATTCATATGTCCCTTCATGCTTCAACCACCATTCCAGAGGACGTGCTTCCATGCTGATGATGGTTTCTGCTCGATAACCATCCAAAGCAATGCAGACTAACCCATGTTCATTTTCATCAGCTGAGTCAGATGCCACCAGCAGAAGATTGATTTTCTTTTTTGGTGGTTTGGGTTCTGTAGTTTCCGCATAGGAGTGTTGCTCTTTTAAGACTTCTGAAAGCGTGCTCCATACCTCGTCCCTCTCAGATTTTGGAAGGCACTTCAGATTCTTAAATCTTCATTCTAGAGTTGTAGCTATTTTTAGAAATCTCACATTGGTACCTTCTTTGCGTTTTGTCAAATCTGCAATGAAAGTGTTCTTAAAATAAACATTTGCTGGGTCATCATCTGAGACTGCTGTGACATGAACTATAGGGCAGAATGCGGGTAAAACAGAGCAGGAGACATACAGTTCTCCCCCAAGGAGTTCAGCCACAAATGTAATTAACACATCATTTTTTTAATGAGCTTCATCAACATGGAAGCATGTCCCCCGGAATGGTGGCCGAAGCATGAAGGGGCATACAAATGTTTACCATATCTGGCACATAGATACCTTGCAATGACGGCTAGAAAAGTCCCACGCGAATGCCTGTTCTCACTGTCTGGTGACATTGTAAATAAGAAGTGGGCAGCATTATCTCCCATAAATGTAAACAAACTTGTTTGTCTTAGCTATTGGCTGAACGAGAAGTAGGACTGGGTGGACTTGTAGGCTCTAAAATTTTACATTGTTTTGTTTTTGAGTGCAGTTATGTAACAAAAAAAATCTACATTAGTAAGTTGCACTTTCACAATAAAGAGATTGCACTACAGTACTTGTATGAGGTGAACTGAAAAATCCAATTTCTTTTGTTTATCATTTTTACAGTTCAAATATTTGTAATCAAAAGTAATAATATAAAGTGAGCACTGTACACTTTGTATTCTGTGTTGTAATTGAAATCAGTATATTTGAAAATGTAGAAAAACATCCAAAATATTGAATACATTTACTTGGTATTCTCTTGTTGAACAGTGCAATTAAAACTGCGATTAATCACAATTAATATTTTGAGTTAATCGCGTGAGTTAACTGTGATTAATTGACAGCCCTAAAATAAACCCATGATGTCACTGACTGCTGCTCTATAATTATGTTAACTGCACTATAGGCTGAACGTATTCACAGGAGCTTTCCGTTCTCTCCAGCCCATGCAATAAATAACATCTGGATTCTCTCTCCATTGCAGCAGTTGCCGAGATCAGGGGGAAGAAGGAGACTCATCCGCAGGAGACTCTCAGGGAATTGGAAGGGCCCAGGCTGTTAGAACGTGGCCTCCAGAGCTCGGACAGGGAATTAGTCTGTCAGGCTCAGTCCAGCTCAGAAGATCATCAGGGAAACTCTGCCAGAAGTGGAGTGGAGCCATCCCCTCCTTGGCAAAGCGGGCTCACTGCAGCCACCTGGCAACGCTGCTCCCTGGGATGTGAGCACGCGGCTCCCTTTGAACTCTCTGGGGGATGCCTGCGTGTGGTTGAGGACAGGTTCTGGCCCTTGGACGTCCTTGCTCCCCAGCCATTCTCTCCTGCAGAGACTCTGTATAAATGTATCCAGTGTGAGAAATGGTTCACTCCCCCACCAGCTGCTGGCGGTCACGGCGGGACGCCCCTGGGAGCAGAGCCCTCCATTTGCCCCAAGTGCAAGGGGAGCCATGGGGAGAGCTCTCATCTTAATGCATGTCAGAGAATCCCCCCAGGAGAGACCCCCTGTCTGTGCGCTCGCTGTGAGCACAGCCCAGCCCAGCCCCTGCCCCAGAGACTCCCCCCAGGAGAGACCCCCTGTCTGCGCGCTCGCTGTGAGCACAGCCCAACCCAGANCCCCCCAGGAGAGACCCCCTGTCTGCGCGCTCGCTGTGAGCACAGCCCAGCCCAGCCTGTGCCCCAGAGAGTCCCCCCAGGAGAGCGACTGTATAGATGCCCCGAGTGCGAGAAAAGCTTCTGCTACAAGCAGGAATACACGTGGCACCAGAGAGCCCACCTCAGCGATAGGCTCTATAAATGTAGCGGGTGCGAGAAAAGCTTCCGCTCCAAGCAGGAGCTGGTCTGGCACCAGCGGGCCCACGCAGCAGAGAGGCCGTACAAGTGCAGCGAGTGCGAGAAGAGCTTCCGCTACCCGCAAGAATTCACCTGGCACCAGAGAGCCCACGTGGGCGACAGGCCGTACAAATGCCCCACTTGCGATAAGCACTTCCGCTACCAGCAAGAGTTCACGTGGCACCAGCGGAGCCACGCCGGGGAGAAGAGCTACAAGTGCCTGGGCTGTGAGAAGAGCTTCCGCTACAAGCAGGAATTCATGTGGCACCAGAGGATCCACGTGGGGGAGAACCCCTACCGATGCCCCACGTGCCAGAGGACCTTCCGCTGCAAGCAGCAGTATACGAGCCACCAGAGGGTCCACAGCGCGGAGAGGCCCCATAGATGCTCTGAGTGTGATAAGAGCTTCAGCCGGAACTCAGCCCTTCTTAAGCACCAGCGACTCCACACCGGGGAGGGACCTTACCACTGTCCTGACTGCAAGAAAAGCTTCAGGCAGAGCACAAATCTTCTCCAACACCAGCGATCCCACGCACGCAAGAGAGCCCGGCTGGATGGGCAGAAGCCTTCTGAGGGGAGGCAACCCCAGCAAGGCCCTCGCAAGGCTGCGGGCAGAGAGACCCTGTAAACCCCCCGAGCCTGTAGAATGTTTCAGGGGGAGCACTCGCTTTCGTGAGCATCTGGGAGCCCAAAGCAGGAGAGGAGCTCAGCTGATGAACCCAGCATGTGAGAGCCTCACACACAAGCTGAAGTTGCAGTGCCCCAAGGGAAAGGCCTGGGAAGGGGCTGAACGGGTGGAAAGGGCTGTAGAGTCAGAGTCCCTCGGGGAGCCTGAGAAAGACACACACATGGCAACGAGTTGGCAGTAGGTCCAGTAAAACTTCTCTTCCTGAAGGTGCTCAGATACTTCGGTGATGGGCAGCAGGCTAGAACCCTGGAATCCAGTGCCCCGTCCGGCTGCTGACTCTGTGCCTTATTATTGCTAAATGAGTAGCTGCTCCGGTGCCGCTGTGACTAAGGTGCTCACCTGCTCCCGTCCTGCTCCCCTCACACTGCATTGTCAGCCTTAAATATGCCAGGAGATCTCCATTGCTGGGGGGAAACCAACACGTTCATGCAACGTTGTGGTGGAGGATGTCAGTGCCAAGGAGTCAGGACGGTCGAAGTGCTGGGACTCACAGCAACCCTTTAGCTGAGCCCTCTGGATAGCGATAACTCACAGCGGAAGTCAGGGTACTGGAGCGATGACGCCCTTCTGGCTTCCACCCTGCCCAGGTCCTCAGATCAAACCGTTTTGCTGCATCACCCGTCAGAGTAAAGGAGGAGCTATGTGGGTGCCTCGCTTACTGTTACTTTGCTCAAATGATGCACAAGCAAGGTAACAGCGCCACCTCTAGAGGGCGATCTCATACTAACATCATGGGGCATTTCTGGTACTTGTCGTTATTTGAAAATCAAGGTGACCGTGACCCACCTGTACCCACTGCTGCAAAGATCCCTCTGCAGGAGGTCCTGAGCATTGCAGGGGCTGTGAGAGCTCAAAGCACAGCTTCCCATGTACCTCCAAGTACAACTGCCTTTCTCACCAGCTCTCTGCCGCTTCGGCCCCGTGTTACTGTGCAGACTGTGATATGGGAGCTGTATTTGTCTAAGCGCCAGCGCTGCATGCACACATTGTGCACCTCTCTGCTAGCTGACGGGGGCTCGGCTGTGATCCCTCCCTTGCCCAGCCTTTGGGGAATCGAGTACTGGAGCTAGATTCACACAGTCCATCAGCTCCTTCCTGGAAGTGCGGCTGGCGCTGTGCAGAGGCGTTTTGGCTCCCTCTCACCATGCAAAGCCAGCCCCAGCAGACGTTTTTCTCTATGACATCTCAAACCCTCTTTTCATGCCGTAGTCAGAACTTTTCCTGGGGCTAAATTCTGTTACACTGATGTAAATCCAGAGCAACTCCACTGAATTCAGTGGTGTTTACGCTGCTGTAACTGGGAGCAGAATCTGGCACTTGACCTAAGATCTTGTTCCTCCCTAGTGTTGCTCCAGGGCAGTGTGGTCAGTGGGAGCGGTAGCCACCTCCACCCCTTGTCCCGTCTCCACCATCTTGTGGAGCATGAGAAATACCTGTAGGGAATGGGATCTACCACATGTGGGGCGGGAGGGGGGGGCGGGGTTGGACTGTCCCTTGTCCTGATATGGGCTGAAATCCATTGGATGCATCCAAATCACTGACCCAGTGGCTCCAGCTGGCCCATTGTGTGTTTCCTCCACACCCAGGCTCTAGACGAGTGCTCCTCTCTCTGGCTTTATTAATTGGAGGATTGTGGGACGGTGAGTGTGTGTGTGTGGGGGGGGGTCAAGGCACTGGCGTGGGGGTCCAGGAGACCAGGACTCAATCCGCAGCTCTGCTGTAGACTCTGTGTGGGCCCTTGGGCCAGTCTCTCTGGCTGTAGGTCTCAGCTGCATAGTGGGGATAAGAGCAGGGCCCTGCTGCAGGGGGTGGTTGTGAGGCCAAATCTGCGCACCGTTCTGAGGTACTTCGATTCTGCAGGGATGGCAGGTCAGTACCTAGCCAGATATTCTCTGCGGCTTGCTAGGCTGCTCCACCGGGCTCGCAGCGCCCCCGCCACGGGACCCGCTGACTTTAGAGCAGTTCATCTCCCCATGCCCGGTAGGGTCTGCTGAATGGGGTCGCTCAGTGCAGATGCCGGTCCACTGGGTGGAGCAAACACTGGGGTTACCTCAGGTATAAATACATGTGACAAGCATCCCTAATGCCACTTCTCTCACTGAAAGCATCGGTCCATTCGTAATCGCTCCCTCCACGCTGCTCCTCTTGGAGCTGGCAGTGTTTGTCCTCCCCCACCACCCCCAAAAAAGACAGCTGGACTTCAGGAGTGCTTGACCCCGCTCCACTGCACCCACCAGCTGGCTGCGCCATGAGCAGGGGTGAAAGTAACTTAAAGGACTTACCGGTACTCCGGAGTCCTTAGGAGGGGCGGAGCCTCAACCGGAAGACGTGTGACCTCAACCAGAAGAGCGGGGGCGCCGCTGCAGTAGCGGCAGCGGGGGGCCCCTGGCCCTTTAAATCACTGCCAGAGCCCTGCCGCAGCTACCCCAGGGCTCCAGCAGCGGGGCTCGGGTGGCAATTTAAAGGGCCCCGGAGGGTAGCGGCAGTGGGAGCCCCGAGCTGCGCTGCTGGAGCCCCGGGGTAGCAGCAGCAGCTGGGGGCTCGGGCGGTGATTTAAAGGGCCTGGGGCTCTGGCAGCCGCTACCACCCTGGACCCTTTAAATCATCCCCAGAGCCCTGCTGCCGGAGCCCTGGGGTAGCGGCGGCGGGGCTCCGGCAGCTATTTATGTACAGGTGTGACTACCTGCCCTTTCCTGGTTACTCTAAGGGCCAGTCCGCATCCAAATCCAGTAAAAAATAAAATAATTTAAAATAGGATATAATCCATTTATTATGTATTTATAATAAGCATTTAAAACCATTCTCAATTCCTAATATTTTCAACAGATCATTGTTTCCATCACTCCACGTGCCACGCGCCCCAAGCACGAGGCCAAAGAAGGGGATATTTTTACCGCCCATTAAGTTTTTGATCTCTTCCTCTAATTCGAGGTAATAAGCTACCTTCTCTCTATGGGCTTGCTCCAAACTCCTGGCATTATCTTCCCAGCGCACTGTGACATCCACCACCACCGCCATATCACCCTTAGTAAATATAATACCTGGTTTTCTCAGCTCTCCCCTGCTATTTCTTAAATGGGGTTCTGCTAATGCCGTCCATCCTAATTTAACAGCCTTATCTATAACTGCAGATACTACTCTAGTATGTCTTTTAATTCTTGCATCCTTGGTTTTATAACATTGACCAGATATGTGGGGTATCGTCTCTCGCACCTTACCACACCACCTACCAAAAGCATTTACTCCCCCTCTTCCTCTTGCTAACGTCTCCCTAGTGGGGTAAATATTTGCTCTGAGTTGAAGTGCTGCAATATATGAAGAAGACTTAATCTTACTAGAATTTTAAAAAATTGAATTGCTAATTGTATCATTTTTAAAATACTTTATTCCTACTCCCTGACACCTCAACTCACACCATCTTAAAAATTCTTCTTCTCTTCATTTTCTAGGATGGGGTGTTGCTGCACTAAACATCTTATCAATTAGATTTTCTCTGGCATATAAATCAGATAGATCTATCCAATTATCTTTGGAGACAATATGTCTCCTCCATTTTCGAATTAACATATTTGGAATCTGTATACTAAACTTCGTGAGTGCAAGACCTCCATCCCTCCCTCTTGAATAAAATAATCCATCAGTGGTGCATTGCGGTAGATGTAAAATTTGGCTATTTTTCTGATTGAAATATCCAAATCATTTAAAAGATAAAAAGGGAGTTCTATTAAAAGTAGATTATAAAATAGCCTTGGTAAAATGAATGTTTGTAAAATCAATAATTTCTGAGCCAGTTTCAAGGGGGCCTTAATCAAACTCTCACTCCATTCATTCAATTTCTCCCTGAGTGACAACCCTCCTATCCCTATCCAGGGATCTATTCTTGCACCTAGATATTATTCAAATTCCCCCGGTTGAATGTACTCAATTTTCTCAGTCCCTATATTCCAGTTATCTTTTGGATTCACTATATACGTTTTGTATTTTGATAAAATGTGAAAACCTTTCGTCGTCTTCACATTAATACGAAGATTAGTATTGCTACAGAAGCACTCGAAAATACCCACATTTTTAACCATTATAATTCGGGCTAATCTTCTCCTATCCTTACCAAATAACTGTTGATAAAACTTAAATTTTGCCTTCTTGGTGGCATATTTTGTAATAGCACTGGACTGTTTCTATCTTCCCTCTCTTCCCCTTATTTCTCAGCTCTAGTTGTTCCTCATTCCTGTTAACATTTTCCCCAACTAATGAATTACAGAGCTTTTCTAACATAGCCCATGCAGGTGCTTTTGTTAGATTCTCCTTTAATAGCATTTCAATCTCCCCTAGGCTATTTACTATCTCCCATCCCTCCCTACTCTGTTTCTCCTGCTTACAGATTTTTTTTCCCCCACTTGATCCATATTTGGATGTCCTTTCAATGGTAAGATCCTTTCTCTCGGGGGAGGAGCTTCTAATATATTTTCTTTAAATTTCTCTCCCTCTCTCACTTCGTCCTTACATCCAACTATCACCACTTTCTTCTTTGTCAATTCTCGGCTTTTATCTGACATCTGTTTGTTAGTTTTAGTCCTTAACTCACTTTCTATACATTTATTTATATTCCTTTTCCCTAAGTATTTATTTTCTAATTGTATAAGCTGCTCGATCGCCTCATTAGTCCAGATACGAGATCGAGAAGATACCTCTCTACTCTTACTTTTTGCTGCTATATTTTTCTTTCTTTGTTCGTTCCTAATGGCGGGGTGCCTGTGTCTGCAGTGTTGGCTTCATCCCGATTTGGTATGGAATGCCAGCCCACAGATAGAGCAGGTATGGCTTTTTGCCGGGGTATCCACCTCCCTGGGCTCGCACTTGGGGGAGTGGGAAGCTATGTTATGATACTGAGAGGACTTTCCGCACTTTTGACATATTGCTCTTATGGCCTTACTTTTATGAACAACATGAATATGTTTTGCCCATTTACCAAATGCTGGTAAGATCTGAGGGCAAATGGGACAATTAAAATTATCAACAGGGTATTCCAAATAGAAAACCCCATCTTTCCATAAACTACTTTTTGATATATTTGAGTTATTTCCAGTACTGTCATTAAAAGCCATATTGGAGTTAAGAGAAATTGATGAATCAATAATATTAAAATTAAAAACATTTGATGAATTAATATTAAAATGCCCAGGTTCTTTAAAATACTGATTGTCAAATGTACTTAAATACTCAAAATCTGGATTAAAATTGTCCATAGATAAATTATTAAAAGTGTCCTTTGTAAAAACCATAGGTAAAATAGATAAAATCTCTTCACCTTGGTCCTTACCTATAATCTCATCTTCCTCAACTCCCTTTTTCTTTTCCATTGGGAGGTCTCAAATCCCATTCTCCTGAGGTATTGTCTCATTCCAAACAGTCTTATCCATGGGTCTAGCAACCCTAATCACACCCCTAATATATTTAGCACCGTCAGCCGGGGCATCGAAGCCGACAGCCAGGGTGTTGTTAACCCGGTCCAGCGCCACTTCAGTATAAAAATATAAATTACTTTTTTCCATATTTAAAAGATATACCCTTACCAGGGGCAAGCTAACCCATACCTGGGGAAGTCAACCCTTACCAGGGGGCAGCTATATTGGGGCTGCCCAACCCCATCCCCCACCCCAAAAGGGAAAGGGGTTTGTCCTCCACAATCCGCCTGGCTATCCAAGCCAGTTACCGACTCTCACCATGAGGAGGTAGGAGTTGGACTTGCATCCAGAGGCTTTCCTCAATGAGGGGTCCCAAACAGCATAAATTCGAGCCCTAGCGAGTGTGTGAGAAAAGGCTCAGATCTTGGTGGGGATTGCCCGTACTGGCTGGGCTCGCGCCCTCCCTGCCTCACTGATAACCCATTCCCTCACTACCCTCGGGCAATGGAACCGGCTGGGCTCGACAACGGAGAGGGTCCAGAGACACACGGATAGCCATTAAGAGAGTTGGGGCGGTAGCGACTGCTGCAGCCCGGGACCCTTTAAATAGCTGCCTGAACCCCGTCGCCACAGGCTCTGGGGACAATTTAAAGGGCCCGGGGCTGTAGCGGCTACCGGAGCCCTGGACCCTTTAAATCGTCCCCGGAGCCCTGCTGCCAGAGCCCTGGGGAGGCGGCGGTGGGGCTCCGGCAGCTATTTTAAGGGCTGGGCAGTAGCGGCTGCCGCAGCCCCTGATCCTTTAAATTGCCACCCAAGCCCCACCGCTGCTTCCCCAGAGCTCCTGCAGCTGGGCTCTGGTGGCAATTTAAAGGGCCCGGGGCTCCAGCCGCTGCTGGGAGCCCCAGGCCCTTTGCATTGCTGCCAGGGGAAGCCAATCCGCCTTGGTACGGTGCACTGGCTCTTGCCGGTACACTGTCCCGGGGCGTACCAGCTTACTTTCACCTCTGGCCATGAGATACTAGGGGCCTCCCACTTAGGTATCATAGCAACTCTTAATGAACGAGTGCCACAAAGCCTGGTGTGCCTGCCCCAGTGACAGGCAGAAGAGGGTTATGCACAGGCCTTTCCCCAAGCATCGTGTACTGCGGACTTCTCTCAGTGGTAGAGCTGTGGCCTCTGCTGTGTGTTAGATGGTACACTCGTGGGAGCAGGGGCCTTATCTTCATGTTTGCCTGTAAAGTGCCTAGCACGGTGGTGAAGCTACAAAAATAAATTGTAATATGTAAAAAACGTGCCCACGGTATGAAATGTACTTGGGCCCAAAGCTACATATCTCTGTCTCTTTAGCTAGCGCGCTGTCACGGCAGGAGGAGTGGCAGGTGTGTTTCCCTCTGTATGCAGCATTGGTGAGGCCATGGCAGAGTACTGTGTCCAGTGCTGGCACCCGTACTTTCCCAAAGATGTTGGAAAATTGGAAAGGGTTGAGAGATGAGGCACTAGAATGATCTGAAGTCTGGAAATCCTGCTTTATAGTGAAAGATTTAAGGAGCTTAATCAATGTAGTTTATTACTGAAGAGATTATTAAAGGTTAAGAGGTGACTTCATCGTGGTCAGTAAACAGGGTCAGGATCAGTAAGCGGGGGGAGGGGGGCGCGAAAGTGATGAACCCATCATTTCCGGGACCGACCACGCCAGCCAATCGGTCTGGCCTGCGGGTTCCTGAGCAGTTGCCCCAATTCGCTGTAGCCAGGGGACAGTTCTGTTAGTAGGTACCTACGTGGGGAGCAGATATCAGATTTTAGGGGGCTCTTTATTCTAGCAAGCAAAGGCCGAATGAGATCCACTGGCTGGAAGTTGTAGATAGTGTGACAAAGTTCCTCCTCTATCTTGGTGGGTCCTGCGCTTAGTAGTGGATTTGTTCGCCTCAGAGATTCACCATGTGGGTCAGGGAACTGCCAAGAGACCTTCTCCTCTGGTAGAACCCACAGTCCAGGTCAATTCCTCCGGTGTCTGCTCAGGAGTTGGGAGGTTTGGGGGGAACCTGGGCCTGCCCTCTGCTCCAGTTCCAGCCCAGGGCCCTGTGGACTGCAGCTGTCTAGAGTGCCTCCTGTAACAGCTGCGCGACAGCTACAACTCCCTAGGCTACTTCCCATGGCCTCCTCCAAACACCTCCTTTATCCTCACCACAGGACCTTCCTCCTGGTGTCTGATAATGCTTGTACTCTTCAATCCTCCAACAATACACCTTCCCACTCTCAGCTCTCTTGCTCCCAGCTCCTTGCATGCACGCTACAAACTGAAGTGAGGTTCTTTTTAAACTCAGGTGCCCTGATTAGCCAGCCTGTCCTAATTGATTCTAGCAGTTTCTTCTTAATGGGATCCAGGTGTCCTAATTAGCCTGCCTGCCTTAATTGCCTCCAGCAAGTTCCTGCTTGTTCTGGAACTGCCCCTGTTACCTTACCCAGGGAAAAGAGATCTACTTAATCTGGGACTAATATATCTGCCTTCTAACACTCTCCTGTAGCCATCTGGCTTGACCCTGTCACATATCCCCCCTTCTGCTCAACACCACGGGGTTGGGCAACTTGGGACATCAGGCAGTGTACCCATGACAAGCCCTCTGCATTGCCCTGGTGGCTTCCAGCCCAGTGTTGTATGGTGAATTGAAAAGGTTGTAGGGACAGGAATCATCTGGTCACCCTTGTGTTCTTTTCTTTATTTTGCTGCATCCACTGGAAGAGTGCATGGTCGGTCATAAGGGTAAACCGTCGTCCCAGAAGGTAATTACAGTGTTTCCATGGCCCATGTCACAGCTAGGCACTCACTCTCAACCACAGCATACTTCTGCTCTCTCGGGAGGCGTTTCCTGCTGAGGTAGAGGATTGGGTGTTCTTCATCTCCGACCATCTGCAATAGGACAGCTCCCAATCCTACTTCAGATGCATCTGTTTGTAAAATGAATTCTTTGTTGAAGTCTGGGGCTATAAGCACGGGGTTACTGCAGAGGGCTGTCCGTAGATCCGTGAATGCGTTCTCTGCAGCATCAGTCCACTTTACCATGTCTGGACCCCGGGCTTTTATCAGGTCTGTCAGGGGACTCGCTCTGGTAGCGAAATGGGGAATAAATCGCCGGTAGTACCCCACCACACCCAGGAATGCCTGGACTTGCTTTTTCCGATTTGGCCGGGGCCAATTTTGGATAGTCTCTAGTTTGTTTAGTTGGGGCTTGACCATCCCCCTTCCTACAATGTAGCCAAGGTATTTAGCCTCAGCTAACCCTATAGCACACTTGGCTGGGTTGGCTGTGAGGCCGGCCCGTCTTAGCATGTCCAGAACCGCTTCCACCTTTTTCAAGTAGGTCTCCCAGTCAGGGGTATGAATAATCACGTCGTCCAGGTACGCAGCTGCATAACCGTTATAGGGCCACAGAAGCTTGTCCATGAGACGCTGGAAGGTGGCAGGTGCCCCATGCAGTCCAAAAGGAAGAACGGTATATTGAAACGCACCCTCTGGTGTAGAGAATGCCGTCTTTTCTTTGGCATCTTTGTCAAGGGGAATCTGCCAGTATCTCTTTGTTAAATCAAGGGTTGTCAAAAATCGGGCATTGCTCATGCAGTCAACTAACTCATCGATGCGGGGTATGGGGTATGCATCAAATTTGGATATCTCGTTCAGCCGGCGAAAGTCATTACAAAATCTAGTGGTGCCATCGGGTTTGGGCACCAACACAATTGGGCTCGACCATTGACTGTGGGGATTCTTCAATGACTCCTAGTTCCAACATCTTTTTTACCTCTGCCTTGATCTCCTCCCTTTTTGCTGCTGGCACCCAGTAGGGCCTTAAAGTTACCTTTGCCCCAGGGTCTGTGATAATGTGGTGATATGCTTCGGTGGTTCGGCCTGGTTTGGTTGAAAACACGTCCTGGTACCCATTGATCATCTCAGTACCTCCTTCTTCTGGTTTGGTGTCAGATCAGGGGATATCCTGATCTGCTCACGTAGGTTATTTCCCTGGATCGGGGTCTCTTGGGCTCCCACACATGCCTCTTGCTGGTGCCAAGGTTTCAAGAGGTTAATGTGATAAATCTGTTCTTGTTTCCGGCGTCCTGGCTGCCACACCTTGTAGGTTAGTTCCCCCACGGGTTCAACCACCTCATAGGGCCCCTGCCATTGGGCCAGAAGCTTGCTTTCTGCTGTGGGTACCAACGCCATAACCCGATCCCCTGGTTGAAACTGTCGCACTTTTGCCTGGCGATTGTAATGGGTTCGCTGGACCTCCTGGGCCTTCTCCAAATGTTCCCGTACAATAGGGGTAACCCGGGCTATCCGGTCTCGCATCTGCAATACATGTTCTATTATATTTCTCCTCTCATTGGGTTCCTCTTCCCAGATATCTTTGGTCCCTGGGTTTTCCCTTCCACGGGGACCCCATCTATTTCGGTCACCTCCTTCCTAATGTTGTCATACCTTGGGTCTTCTGCCTGGTCCCATCCAAAATTTCCTCTCCCGGGGCTAATCTGCCTGAGATCTAGGGGCCCAGTTTCTGTTGCCTCTACTGGTTCAGCGGCGTTAGGGTGGGGGTCAGACTCGGGTGCTTCTCCCTCCTGCATGGCCTCCTTTTCAGCTGCGTGGGTCTGCCTACCTACAAGAGTGACCCTCTGGCTTTGGGTCAGTATTCGGGTTCCCAAGGCCTTAGCTGCCCTTCTTTCCTCTTTCTACCCTGTCTGGGAGTGGGGAACAAATCTGGGGATATTTCAGAGAAGATTGGGGGTTGACAGTCCGCTGTGGATGCCTCACTAATTTCAGGGTTCCCATCTTTCTCCAATCCCCCTACTGGGTGTAAGTCTCCAAACCTTGGGAAGTCCCTCCCTATGAGCACCGGGAGTTTAGGGACTACACCTGCTGCTACCTCAGTAGTGTTCCCTTGGATCTTGATTTTTACTGGGATGGTGGGGTAGTAACTAACTGTCCCATGGACACATGTTATCCCCGTACATTTAGCCTGCAGCAGCTGACTACACTTCACGAGCTTCCCTGAGATAAGTGTGATAGCACTCCCCGCATCAACCAGTGCCGTGGTCTCTACCCCATTTAGCTTTACTGGTCTGGTGTACATTTGTGGGGTTAGCAAGACCCCTACAAGATGGATTAGGGAGCATGGGTCTGCCCAGTTCCCCAGGTTACACTGCATAGGCTCCTCGGCATTGGGACACTGTGCAGCTATGTGTCACCATGCCCCGCAGGTATAACATCTGTATGGAGCCCTAGGCGTTCCCCCGTCTATTGGCTTGGGCAGTCTAACATCACGATCCTCTTCTCACTCAGTGCTCCGACTCTTTGTGGTCTCTGATGGGCCTTCAGCCTCTCTCTTTTTTCACCTGGGCCCTCCTGCGGCGTGGTTCTGCTAGTTTAACCCGGGGTGCCTCTTCCTTAACTGGTCGGGTCAGCTCCCTCGCTGTCCTTCGCCTCTCTACCAGGGCGACAACCTCGTCATAGGTGGAGGGTTCGTTCTGGCTTACCCAGGCGCGAAGGTCTGGTGGTAGTCCCCTCATGTATCGGTCGATGACCAGAACCTCTAGTATCTCTCCTGGACTCTGAGACTCAATTCGCAACCACTTTCATGCGAGATGGATGAGGTCATACAATTGGAACCGTGGGGTTTTGTCTTCCTGGTACCTCCACTCATGATACCGCTGGACCCACACTGCGGTCGTTACCCCAGATCTGGCCAGGATCTCTGCTTTCAGCTGGGGGTAGTCTGCCGCAGCCTCTTCAGGCAGCCTTCTGGGCCTCCCCACACAGGAATGGGGCGAGGATGCCAGACCACTGATCTCGAGGCCAGGCCTCCCGTAGGGCTGTCCTCTCAAAGGCCAGAAGGTATGCCTCTACATCATCCTCCTGTGTCATTTTCTGCAGCCAATGGCTGACCCGTATGATCTGCATCCCATCATGGCCACGGTTCAGCTCTGTAAGGGACTTTACCTGGTTTACCAGTTCCCGCAACATAGCTCGGTCTTGAGCAGCCTGGTCCATCAGCAGGCGAGTAGTCTCTTGCTGCAGCCTCCTGCTGGGCGGCTGCCTGGACACGGGGAGCCTCCTGCTGGGCCGCCGTAGCTTGTATCAGTGCCTGCACTACGTCATCCAGTGTGGTGAAAAAAAATAAACCTTCTCCTTTTTTGTTTTTTGGTTTTTTAAATCACCCTCCTTCTTCCGCCGCGCTGTGCACACCAAATCCCACCTCTAACACCAGTTGTGACAAAGTTCCTCCTCTATCTTGGTGGGTCCTGCGCTTATTGGCAGATTTGTTCGCCTCAGAGATTCACCATGTGGGTCAGGGAACAGCCCAGAGACCTTCTCCTCTGGTAGAACCCACAGTCCAGGTCAATTCCTCCTGTGTCTGCTCAGGAGTTGGGAGGTTTGGGGGGAACCCAGGCCCGCCCTCTACTCCGGGTTCCAGCCCAGGGCCCTGTGGACTGCAGCTGTCTAGAGTGCCTCCTGAAACAGCTACGCGACAGCTACAACTCCCTAGGCTACTTTCCTATGGCCTCCTCCCAACACCTTCTTTATTCTCACCACAGGACCTTTCTCCTGGTGTCTGATAACGCTTGTACTGTTCAATCCTCCAACAATATACCTTCCCACTCTCAGCTCCTAGTGCCTCTTGCTCCCAGCTCCTTGCATGCACGCTACAAACTGAAGTGAGGTTCTTTTTAAACTCAGGTGCCCTGATTAGCCAGCCTGTCCTAATTGATTCTAGCAGTTTCTTCTTAATTGGATCCAGGTGTCCTAATTAGTCTGCCTGCCTTAATTGCTTCCAGCAAGTTCCTGCTTGTTCTGGAACTGCCCCTATTACCTTACCCAGGGAAAAGAGATCTACTTAATCTGGGACTAATATATCTGCCTTCTAACACTCTCCTGTAGCCATCTGGTTTGACCCTGTCACAATAGAAAACTTCAAATGGGAACTAAGATGCAGCTTTTTGACAGTGAGGGGAATTAACCTTTGGAATTGCTTAACCTGAAAGGTGGTAAAATTCTCCATCACTTGGAGACTTTAAATCAAGATGGCATGACTCTAAGAGAGGTGCTGTGGTTTGACCATGACTCATTGGGTGCAATCCAGTCACTTTCAGAGTAAGGAAAAATAATTCCCTCAACTGCAGGATTCCTTGGGTAAGAGTCTCCGGCTTGTGTATACAGAAAGTCAGACTAGAAAGATGATCATAATGGTGCCTTCTGGCCTTAAAATCTATCTAATCTAGCGTCTTCCCCCCCTCATTAGCCAGTGACTGTGGTGTTTAGGTGCCAAGCACAGGAACGTTAACTCCAGTTTAATTTTGGCAGGATTGTAGACTCTGCTCTCCCCTATGCATTTCATAAGCTGACTTTCTTCATTAGAAGTTAAGGGAAAATTCAAGGGGGAAGGAGGGCTCCGAAGCCAAAATGTCATTGCCTTCATTGAGGCAAAGAGATGTTCTTAAGAAGGCAAGACATGGTTTCCTCCTGATTTCATGTGGTAAGGCGTTCTACAGCCAGAAATAGGGAGAGGTAGTGGCACTCACCTTATCTACACAATTTCCTTTAATCTCATAAGTATTGCAAGATACTTACAGAACTGATCTCTTGGAACAAGATAGATCCATCATGAATACATTGTTTCACTGCTGCAATTCAGACATCTACCATTTTACCTGATCTATCAGCTCCAACTTCTCTTAAGGTCAGTAACAAGCCTCTCATCAATTCCAACACAGATGAGATTAGGACCTGTATAAATACAGCAGTAAGAGTGCAGAGTGAGTGATCGGAAAAGCCAGATCAAAGAGAGACCTTTAAAAGAAAGAGAACAGGAGATTATTGCCTAAACTGTAACTAGGAAGTTGCAGCAGCAAAGAAAGACCTGGAAAAGTCCATCAGGAAAACTCTTGACGTGCCATTTCCAGCCAGTTCCCAGAAAGCAAAAAGCAAAATTAATTGGCAAAGTTCCAGGGACTCTGGTCAAATGGAAGTTTCAAATGCTACAGTGGGGTAAAAAGATGCACATCTATGTTTGATGCTTAGTATGATACATATTGGAAGGGATTGTCAGAAGAGCCTCAGGAAGTTAGCTGCCCATCTCCCATTGAATTGGTGTGACCCTAAACAAGAGCTGAGGGCTGAACCTATGATGATTTCTTTGTTCATTTCACTTCACCACCTGCCAGGTGCTCTGGACACCTGGTATATAGTATATACCTAGAGTATAAAAAAATGCATGAACCAAACTATAGCAACATGCCTGCAGTGTTCCAAAAATAACCCTAGCACTCTCCCAACCCTCCTGGGATGGCTTTCCAGGAAAACTCCTTGATTGCCGGTTATCTACTGGTCCATTTACCTCCAACCCCACCTGCGGGAGAAATATGGGCCTTGTAGCACTGATAGATCACTGTGACCTTGGTGGGTCAGATTTCAGTCGTGACGGAAGGGTTGGAGCTAGGTAAGATTGAGTTGTTGTTCAGGACTTTTCAAAATCTTATTTCGGTGCTTAAATATGGATTTAAGAGCCTAGCTTTAGGCCTCCATTTTTTCTTGCACTCTGAGCATATCTGTGTGTATTTGCACATCTAGTAGATTAATACAACCAACTGGGTGAAATCAGCTACACACATTTGCATGGACCAGTATAATTGGAATTTAATTTCCAGCAAAAAGAAGAACAGGAGTACTTGTGGCACCTTAGAGACTAACAAATTTATTAGAGCATAAGCTTTCGTGGACTACAGCCCACTTCTTCGGATGCATATAGAATGGAACATATAATGAGGAGATATATATACACATTATCAGCTAATGTCACAGCTAACCTGGTGGCTGAACTTTGTGATTTTGTCCTCACCCACAACTATTTCACATTTGGGGACAATATATACCTTCAAGTCAGCGGCACTGCTATGGGTACCCGCATGGCCCCACAATATGCCAACATTTTTATGGCTGACTTAGAACAACGCTTCCTTAGCTCTCGTCCCCTAACGCCCCTACTCTACTTGCGCTACATTGATGACATCTTCATCATCTGGACCCATGGAAAAGAAGCCCTTGAGGAATTTCACCATGATTTCAATAATTTCCATCCCACCATCAACCTCAGCCTAGATCAATCCACACAAGCGGTCCATTTCCTGGACACTACTGTGCTAATAAGCGATGGTCACATCAATACCACCCTATACCGGAAACCTACTGACCGCTACACTTACCTACATGCCTCCAGCTTCCATCCAGGACACACCACACGATCCATTGTCTACAGCCAAGCTCTAAGATATAACCGCATTTGCTCCAATCCCTCGGATAGAGACAAGCACCTACAAGATCTCTATCAAGCATTCTTAAAACTACAATACCCACCTGCTGAAGTGAAAAAACAGATTGACAGAGCCAGACGAGTACCCAGAAGTCACCTCCTACAAGACAGGCCCAACAAAGAAAATAACAGAACACCACTAGCTGTCACCTTCAGCCCCCAACTAAAACCTCTCCAGCGCATCATCAGAGATCTACAACCTATCCTGAAAGATGATCCTTTACTCTCACAGATCTTGGGAGACAGACCTGTCCTCGCTTACAGACAACCCCCCAACCTAAAGCAAATACTCACCAGCAACCACACATCACTGAACAAAACCACTAACCCAGGAACCTATCCTTGTAACAAACCCCGATGCCAACTCTGTCCACATATCTATTCAAGTGACATCATCATAGGACCTAATCACATCAGCCATACCATCAGGGGCTCGTTCACCTGCACATCTACCAATGTGATATATGCCATCATGTGCCAGCAATGCCCCTCTGCCATGTACATTGGCCAAACCGGACAGTCTCTACGCAAAAGAATTAATGGACACAAATCTGACATCAGGAATCAAAATACTCAAAAACCAGTGGGAGAACACTTTAACCTGTCTGGTCATTCAGTGACAGACCTGCGGGTGGCTATATTACAACAGAAAAACTTCAAAAACAGACTCCAAAGAGAGACTGCAGAGCTAGAATTGATATGCAAACTAGACACAATCAACTCCGGTTTGAATAAGGACTGGGAATGGCTGAGCCATTACAAACGTTGACTCTATCTCCCCTTGTAAGTACTCTCACACTTCTTATCACACTGTCTGTGCTGGGCTAGCTTGATTATCACTTCAAAAGCTTTTTTTCTCTTAATTAATTGGCCTCTCAGAGTTGGTAAGACAACTCCCACCTGTTTATGCTCTCTGTATGTGTGTATATATATCTCCTCATTATATGTTCCATTCTATATGCATCCGAAGAAGTGGGCTGTAGTCCACGAAAGCTTATGCTCTAATAAATTTGTTAGTCTCTAAGGTGCCACAAGTACTCCTGTTCTTCTTTTTGCGGATACAGACTAACACGGCTGTTACTCTGAAACTTAATTTCCAGCAGCTCTCAGGTCCCACCAGCAGATGGTGGCCAAACACTCTCGGACGGCAGAATCGGCTCCTTCCCATATCTGCTTCTTCACAATTTAACAACCAGGCCTTGGCTTCAACACCCAAAGCGGCAGCAGCAGCTGCTTCCTGGGGTGGGGTGACCAGATGTCCTGATTTTATAGGGACAGTCCCGATATTTGGAGCTTTTTCTTCTATAGGCTCCTATCTAAGAAACCCCTGTCCCAATTTTTCACACTTGCTGTCTGGCCACCCGAGCCTGGGTGGCCGGGAAGGCCTCACCCCACAGCTTGTGAGGCCCTTTCATCTCCTCCCTTCCCAGAGGAAGAGAGCCGCCAAACGTTGGAAGAGCACAGCTGTTCTTGGTTTGTGGACTAAAGGCTCATGGTCTTCTCAGGGCTGGTTGGTGGCTAAACACGAAGCTAATAAACTCCATAGCACCTTCCCCTCATTTGTGTCACCTTACAGGCTCCAGGGGAGGACGGCGGATATTAGCGGACAGATGACGATTGTTCTCTTTGCCAGGGGGTGGCCACACTTGGTCTCCCCATCTGGGGGCCTCATTGAAATGAGCTGTGACTACAGACATGCAGCCGGCACCAAAACCACAGCCCGCCACTGCCGGAGCTAAAGGCACAACCCTTCCCAGTGTGAGCAAGCAGCAGGCTGGTATTTATTTGGTGGATGCAAACTGGTCAAGCCAAGCCACAGCGTTCTTATCAACAACGTTCACGACACAAAGACCTCCAGGAAGTTGTCATTTTGCCATAGCCAGCCAGTAGGGGGAGTCATAGCCACATGCACTAAGCCAATGTATTCTATCCCCAGCTACCCATCACTCTAGTAGGTCCATGTCATTCAAAGCAAAGCTCTGTGATTTCCACAGTAACTTGTACCTAAATTCTGCTGTTTGGCCCCCAGATTCTGCCGCGCTCCCTGTGGGGATTCTGGCCAGTCTGCTTAAAAGTCTAAAACATGAAGTTCGTATTTAATTAAAACAATAACGAATACTCCAAACCGTAGAGTTGTCCACGGGGACTGAGGAGTTGGAAGCATAGCTGCTGGAGAGTGGAAATAGTTCTCAGTGTTGCCGCTGAAATTAGGTTTCAGAGTTGACTACCCATTGAGATGAATGGGAAGGTCCCAGCTCTTAGCTATTGTCTCAGCTGGCCGCAGACTCACATAGACACCGATTTATCAATTAGCAGTCGGGTCTCATTTTGGAGCTCTCCTGGCTACCATAAGGGCTAGGTTTTTCTAGGGACTGCTTAGCTCCTAGAACACACTTCAGATGCAAGGGGGTTAACTCCCCAGACCCGAAATTGCTGAATACACAGGGTCCCAATCCCAGGCCCCAGGGCAGGGGCAGTCTCTGGTGTGTGCAGAGTTGAGTGTATGGCTGGCACTTAACTAATCATAACACATCTACAGTGGCTATCAGGGGAGGGGGGTCACCTCATGCTGAAGAAAATGTGTTAATCAAAAAGAAAATACAACAGCTGTTCCCAGGATTGTTTATTTGCCCAATTAACTAGCAACATTATCAGTGCTATTAAAACCCTAGGGCAGGACCCAGAGCACTTCCTCTTTGGTCTTGCATTTTGCTGCTGCCGGTGGCCTCCTGGCTCTGCTGACGGCAGCTGGTCTGCCAGCATTAAGGATGTTACTTAGCCAGGCGGGCTCACGGGAACGCGAGCTAATGATACTGCAACACAATTTTGTTACCCAGGCACTTGGTTCTAATCAGAAAAGAGATGCCTTAAAAAGAAGCCCTTCTCACTCAAAACCTGTGTATCTTATTGTTACTGCAGTAGCTTCAGTCATGGCCCAGGACTCTATAGTGCTAGATGCTGTACATTATTGATTAGGTTCATTACGGTTGTGCAGAGGAGCCCCGGTCGTGGCCCACAACCCCCTGGTGCTAGGAGCATAGGCGCCGACTCCGTGGGGTCGAGATTTGGGGAAGGGATCCAATAGGGGCAGGGAGGGGGTGGAGTTAGGGCGGGGACTTTGGGGATGGGGTTGGAATGGGGGTAGGGCCAGGGGTGGGGATGGGTGGAGTCGGGGTGGGGCCAGAGGTGGGGAAAGGGGCGGCGGGGCACGGGCACCCACCAGCGCCGAGAAAGTTGGCGCCTATGGGTAGGGGCTGTACAAACAGAACAAAGACAGTCCCTGCCCCAGTGTCAATACAGTGTTGTCAACTCTCTTGTCATGAATGCAAGGCTCACAATATTTGGTGTGTCTCTTCAAACCCCAGCTCCTGGAGTCATGTGAATAGCTGAGAATCTCAGCTTTTGTTAAGGAAATACATTTCTAGCCCTCATAATTATGGAGAAAAGCCTGAAAATATGACCCTTAATGGCTCAGAAACCAATTACACTGATCATTGTCTTAAAATCTCCTGATTTTAAAGCCAATCTCATGATTTGGGACAGGAGTGCTGACTCATGATTTCTGAACACTTGGCTTTAGCCAACTGCAAATCTAGTTGTTTATAAAAAGAACAGGAGTACTTGTGGCACCTTAGAGACTAACAGGCTGGTATGGCATCTTCTCTGTATGTATATATATAGATACACTTATTATATGTTCCATTCAATGCATCCAATGAAGTGGGCTGTAGCCCACAAAAGCTTATGTTCAAATAAGTGTGTTAGTCTCTAAGGTGCCACAAGTACTCCTGTTCTTTTTGCGGATACAGATTAACACGGCTGCTACTCTGAAATCTAGTTGTTTGTGGTACTGACAAAGTGACAAACCCAAATTTTTCTGCCCTGCTGCCATAGGCATGCGCCCGGGGTGTGCCGGGTGTGCTCAGACACACCCTAATGCAGGGGTGGGCAAATGGCCCCCCTCTCCAGGCACGGCAAGCCGCGGGGTCTGCGCTCCCTGGCCAGAGCGCCTGGCCGAGCGCAGCAAGCTGCTGAACCCTCCCCCGCCTTTCTCCCTCCCCATGAGTCCTGCTGTCCCGTGTGCAGTGCTCTGGGGGCCAGGGCTGCGTGCACTCCTGCGGGGCAGTGTTTGGCTCTGCGGGGAGGCAGACACCCCCCCCCTCCCCTGGAGCCATGCTGCCCCATGTGCAGCGCTCTGGGGGCTGGGGCTGCGTGCGCTCCCGCGGGGCAGCGTTTGGCTCCACGGGGAGGCGAGGAGCCTCATCTTATGCTATGGTAAGGAGTCCGGGGCCAGGGGGGTTGGATAAGGGGTGGGGGGAGTCAGGGGACAGGGAGCAGGGTGGGTTGGATGGGGGTGGGATCCCAGGCGGGGGTGTTAGGGGTGGGGGGTCTCTGGAGGGGGCAATCAGGGAGCAGGGGGGTTGGATGGAGCATGGGAGTCCCGGGGTCTCTCAGGGGGTGGGGGGTAGATAGGGGTCAGGGGACAGGGAGCAAGGAGGGTCCTGGGGGGGCAGGTAGGCTGGGGGGGGCTCTGGAGGGGGTGGTCAGGGAACAAGGAGCTGGGGGGTATTGGGGGAGTTGGGAGTTCTGGGGAGGGCTGTCAGGAGGCAGGGGTATGGAGAGGGGTTGGGGGGGAGGCAGGGAGCAGAGGGGGTTGGATGGGTCGGAAATTCTGGGGGTCCTGTCAGGAGGCGGGGAGCGGTTGGATAGGCGTGGGAGTGGATAAGGGTCGGGGCAGTCAGGGGACAGGTAGGGGGTAGAGTCCTAGGGGGGCAGTCAGGGGACAAGGAGCAGGGAAGCTTAGATAGGGGGTGGGGTCCTGGGGGGCAGTTAGGGGCAGGGGCCCCAGTAGGAGGTAGTCAGGGGACAAGGAGCGGGGGGGGTTGGGGGTTCTGAGGGTGGCAGTCAGGGGGCAGGAAGTAGGAGGGAGTGGATGGGGCGGGGCTAGGGCGGGGCTCCCTGGGTGCACACCCTAATGAAATGGGCTGCGCACGCCTATGCCTGCAGCGTCAATACAGCGATGGGAAAGGGAGCAGAAACCTGTTCATTGGATCCTGTTTGCAGACTCTGCGCCTGGAGGTGGCGTCGTTAGAGCCCAGCTAGATTTGCAGAGCCCAGGTTAGCTTGCAGGGCTGGGATTTCAAAGTCCCTTTGAGTTTCTAACTGAACCAGTCTGACTGGCAGCGGATCACATCACTTGCAGATGGTTTTCATTGTGGAATCTATGAGTTCTTGAGCGGTGCCATCTCATGGATGTTAAGGCAGGAAGGGACTGGCATGGTCAGCCTGACAAGACACAGGACACACGCTAAATGCAATGCACATTGGAAGAGGAGGGAAAGCTGTAAACGGCTTGTGCACCGTACAGGGTTCTAAACTGTTCACAGCTCCATGCAAACCTCTGCTCAATGCGCAGCTGCTGTTGAAAAAGCTGAGGAGGTGCTTGGATGTACAAGGAATGGGCTGGAGAATAATATGGAGAACAGTGCCAGGCCTTAATAAAAACCACGGCAGTGGCCACTCCTGGATGCGTTGTGCAGTACTAGCCACCCCAGCTCAAGAAGGATAGCGCCGGTCTGGAGGGAGTTCAGGGAAAAGTGATGAAAATTATCAAAGGCCTGGAAAAGCTCTCCTCTGAAGAGCGATTGCCAGGACTGGGATTGGTTACCCTGCAGAGGAGACAGATAAGAAGGGACGTGATGAAAACTCTGTGAAGTAATGAATTGAATAGAGATGATAGATCGGGAGCGTCTGTTTTCTCATAATACAAGAACAAGGGGACATTCAATGAAGTTAAACTGCGTAAGATTCCAACTGGCTAAAGGAAATACTTCGTCACACAATGGGTAATTAGCCCATGGACCTCATTGCCACAGGAAGTCATTGAGACCAAGAGCATAGCAAGGTTCACGGAGGGACCGAACATTTATATAGCTATCAAGAATATCCAAAGTTACCATAATTACTGATAACACATTTCAGAAGGGATCTTAAACCTCCTGTTTCAGGGCTTCAGCCAATCTCTGACTAATCGAGGTCAGGGTGAGAACTAAAATGGGGGCAGATTGTCCTACATCTGCTGCTGCAGGGTTCTCACTCCTACCTCGGAAACATCTGGCACCGGTTACTGTCAGAGCCAGGACGCTCGGCTATGTGGGCCTTGACTCTGCCTGGCAATTCCTATGTTCCTGTGCCAGAGGAGTTCACTCAGCGAACCCTGCACCATGCCTGCGGCGTCTGCTTGAGCTGGCTGATGGACTACCTCATTAGCCCCATTTTACAGATAAGGCAATTGAGACACGCAGGGATGAAGCAGGAGGGATAGCTCAGTGGTTTGAGCATTGGCCTGCTAAACCCAGAGTTATGAGTTCAATCCTTGAGGGAGCCATTTAGGGATATAAGGCAAAAATCTGTTGGATGATTTCATTGGGGAATTGGTCCCCCTTTGAGTAGGGAGTTGGACTAGATGACCTCCTGAGGTCCCTTCCAACCCTGATATTCTATGATCTTGCCCAAGGTTGCACAGCAGATCAATGAGTAACCCAATGAGCTGTTGCCACACCCACAGGTCTACCTGCCTCCCTCCAGTTTTCACAAGCGCACTGAGGGCTTGGGCGGGATTTGAACCTGTGTCCGTTCCTGCTTGAAGTGGGCTCCATGCCCGCGGGCCAACAAGAATGCCAGCAGCAGCACCTGTTCCATGTCCACAGGAGCCGTATTTGGCCTATGTGTTTGCTAAGCCACGGTAACTAACGCAGGTGAAACTCCTCGTGGTGATGTTGTCGTTTTAACACGTGAACAAGCAGAGGTATAAACCCCAGTGGGGCACCTCAGGTTCACCTCGGTCAGCTCACACTTGCTTAAACTACAGTTAGTCTCGTCCATACTAGGATTTTAACACCTGCTAGTTACCTGTAAACATCCCAGTTTCTTACTGAGAGGCTCTTGCTTTACGTCCCTTTATTATTTTTTATTCTCTTGATTAACGTGCCCCTCCCCTCCCCTTTCCCCCCTTCAGTTTCATCTCAAAATGAATTTCCTTCGGCGTGTGACCCCTGAAGCCTGGGCAACCCACAGAACAATGGGGCCATTTATAACACAAACACTTCACTGAACTTAGAAATCATTTGTTACAAAACAAAACCCGAGGCCGGGTCAACAGCAAGTTCTGAGCCAGAGAGCTGCTCTGATAAGACACTTTGCTGGCTATTGGCGGCGTGAAATGCCAAGAGCCACAGAATTGAGCCATCCTGAGACATCCTGAGCACCCCTCCGCTCCCACTGAGGCACTTGGGGGTGAGGGTAGGGTGACCAGATGTCCTGATTTTACAGGGACAGTCCCGATTTTGGGGTCTTTTTCTTATATAGGTTCCTATTACCCCCCACCCCCGTCCTGATTTTTCACATTTGCTGTCTGGTCACCCTAGGTGAGGGACACTCACAGCAGCAGGCCCATAGGCTTCGTATAGGGCTGATCCAAACCCCACTGGCGTCAATGGGAATCGGCCCCAGAGGGCGGTAGGCTTGTGTTCGAAGGAAGGGCCAGTGTTTGAGGCAGGCAGGAAATCCTTTGCGTTACGATGGGGGCAGGGAGCACCAGCGATAGTTGTAATAATACGTTAACATTCTCTCCATATCGCCTATGTTCCAAAGGATTCCAGCCTGGTTAAGTGACATCCCCAAGTGCAAATCCTACGAAGCAAGAAAAGGCCAAGCGATGGGATTTCCCCGCATCGGCGACAGGCCCCACATCATCATGAGGCCCTGCCCTGCCCTCTGCTGCCAGCTGATAAGGACACACAAGGCACACAGCGGCTGAATCTCCCATATGGCGTAATGCAACCCCGCAATCAGGGTGCTCCCCCCGCAGCCAACTGGCGCCCGCCACCTGGGTCCGCCCGGCCGAGTCGCTGGGGCTGAGGTGGTTTTCCATTGTGCTGCGCATGGGGACTGTGCTGCTTTCCGACTTGCAGGGAATCCCCCCTCCCCTTGGGATCAGCCCCGGGACTGGGGGTGGTGCTGACATGCAGGAGGGGAGGGCACCTCTTCACCCGAGCAGCCTCCCAGCTGCAGTAAACGCTGCCAGGCAGCAGACAGGAGGTGGGAGGCGAAGGGGAAAGTGAGACTAAGCGAGGGGAGCAGAGGAGAAGAATCACAACGGTGTAGGAACAGGAGCCCCTTGGCCTGCTTTGGGGCTAGCCCCTCTAAGTGACATGCCGTAGACCAATGCACAGGGCCCTGGCATACTGGATACCTGTATTCTCGTCCCGCTCAGCGGCTGGCCTTCCCCCTGGGCTCTTTGCACTGCAAGATCTCGGGGCAGAGACCATCCCTGGCTACACAGCTGGGAGGTGGAATTCCCAGCTCTGGCAGCCAGTCACAAGCTAGCTCTGCCTGGGCCAATGGGCTAAAAATAGCGGTGTGGCTGCGGCATCACAGGTGGTAGCTCTGGCTAGCTCCCCGGGGCAAACCTCCCCGCCCCCCCCGCCCCGCCCGGGGTGCGTACTCAGACATTAGCCACCTGCTGCCCGCCCCCCGCCCCGCCCGGGGTGCGTACTCAGACATTAGCCACCTGCTGCCCGCCCCACCGTGGCCACGCTGCTGGTTTAAACACACTAGCTTGAGCAGAGCTAGTGCATGTCTGTCTGCCCGAACCGGGAACCACCCACACCTCCCAGCTGCCGTGTAGACAAACCGGAAGTGTCAATGTACATCTACACTGCACACACACAATGGGCCCCTGGTCTGCACCGACACCTCTGAGTGCTACTGAACGACAGATCGTCAGTTTCCAACTCCTATGCGGCTGCCCTGGTCCATGTGGTATCCGCACATTGATCGATTCGGTGAGGCATTTTCCCATGTAATTCGGAACGGTCCCAGGCCTCTGTGGCCTGTGTTTGCTGGGGATCTGTCTGGATTTCCCTGGAAGTGAGGTTGAGTAGACGTGATCACAGCTCAGGTGTCACTGGAGATGGGATGGGAGAACGCAGGCTCCGCTGTGGGGGATCGGGACACTTCTCTGAGGCACGTTGCTGCCTGGGCAGTTCTGGGGGCACAGATGTTGCTCTTCAGAGGTATTTTTACAAGCCCTGGGGATAGGTCATCTCTGGCGGGCATGAGATAGCAAACTCCAGAGACAGCGCGGGGGTTGTTATCAGGGAATTACCCTCCCCCCGTCCTCCTCCCTAATTGGCAGTGCAGTGTAGCCCTCTCCCACGCAGTGGGCTGAAGGACGCTGGCTGACACTGTAACAAGCTCTCTCTGCTTTTTGGCCCTTTGTGGGAAGCTGAAGCTGTGGGCTTTGCAGAGGCACAAGTGGGTTTCAGGATCCAGCCAGGCCCAGCAGCCACCCAGCCCAGCGCTCACACCTCTCCAAAGGCATGTTCCCACCCAGCGGGGCCCTGCACTGACTAGCCAAGACCCTCCCCTGGGAATCCCAGGAATGTGCCGCTCTGCTTCATAATCTGCTGGCTTCGGAATGCGGCCCCTGGGAGGGGCTCTTCCCCCTTTGCAATGGGAGGGGTCCCCTGTGGCTTACGGGTCTCCCAGGACCCAGGGTCTCCCCTAAGAACAATACTCCTCCCCGACCGATCCCAAAGCACTTTACAGAGCACCATCCTCAGGTTCCAGCTGGGGAAACTGAGGCAAAAGGATTTACCCACACAGCGGGAAGGTGCGCCCATTGCAGAATCCTCCATCTCCCCAGGGTTAACTGGGAGCTCTTCAGAGAAACCGCAGACTGTCTGCGCCATGGGGCCAGATTCCTCTCTGAGCCCTGAGACACGTGGGCAGGAGCAGTGGGGGTGGGAAGTTTGTACCGTGCTGTCCCTGCTCTGTACCTCCAGCTCCAGGGCCCCGGCCCCTAGCACTAGATAAACTTGAAAGCCCAGAAAATAGAAACCTGGGGGGAGCTGCCGTCCCGTGGACTCCGGCCGGGTGCTGCTGGCCTGTATCGGTCTAGCTCCTGGGCTGATTGCGTGTGGCAGCTCCCTGGCCCTGGCTGAGCAGAGCCCGCAGGCCAGATCCCGCTAAGCCCCCTGCCAGGGGATGGCCTGGGAGGCAGCGATCCCTTGGTTTATCTTCAGTAAATAAACCTTCTCTTCCAGGAATTGTTTTTTGCGAGCCCCCTCGAGCTCCCCCTCCCAGAGCCAAGGCTCCTCCAGCCCCTGTTTATAAACAGCCAGCTTCCCAGCCCCCACTCTCCCTGAGCGGAGCAGGGGAAAGCTTGCTTTCAGACTCCCTTAAATAGCTAGGTGGACCCCGGGAGCCAGGGTTATTCCTCCTCGTCCTCTGTTTAACTGACACTTTCCTCCCTCTGCTTCACCCGCCAGTCAGTCATCAAGCTGGCCAGCTCCATAGGCCTGGGAGAGAGGGTGGAGCACAGGGGGATGGGGGCTGAATGAGGGAGCAGCCATGGGCCGGGGGGCGGGGGGAGTGCTGCGAATGGGGGACCTGGAGCAGGCTGAAGAGGACTGGGGAGGGGGGAGTGCAGGGATGTTAAACCACAGAGACCGTGCGGTGTTAAACTACAGGGGTCTGGCGCTGTTAAACCAAGGAAGGTGTGGCTGGCACTGCCAGGAAATGAAACCAGGGCCACTGGCACTGCCAGGAAATGAAACCAGGGGCCACTGGCACTGGTAGGGCTGTGACACACTAGCACCTTTAGAGATGAAAATCAACAAATCAGTTGTGCTGCAATTTCCTTGATTTAGCAAAGCCAGATAAGATAATTGCAGAGCACACACCAACCTCCATCTGCATGTGCTTATCAGAAAAACATATGGTCCCACCCCACCCCTGAGCCTTGTCCTCAATTCACAGATATACTAGTAACCTCCCTCCGCTCAGGATGTCACTTTCTTCCCTTTGTGCTGTGTCCTTGTGGCACAGCTCCACACGTAGAGCTGATAAAACACTTGCAGAAGCTGGTTACTCCAGTCATTGAGCCAACCTAGGGCCTCACCCTGGGTTGTTCCGTGTGTAACTATCTGGAAACTTTTCTGGTCGCCCCATCTCAAAGAGGATGTGGTGGAACTGGAAAAGGTTCCGAGAAGTACAAAGATAATCAAGGGTCTGGAACAGCTTCCCTGGGAGGAGAGACTAAAAAGATTAGGATTGTTCAGTTTAGAAAAGACACGACTAAGAGGGGATCTGATAGAGGTCTATTAAATCAGGAATGGTGTGGAAAACATGGCTAGAGAAGAGATCCAGGCAAATTTGGTTGAACTCTACGGCGCAGTAAAGTTAGGGTGATGCCCCAAGCTATCCCCACCACATCTCGAAGGCTGGTCCCGGTGACGAAGGATCAGGCTGCTGGAGTGGCCAAAATGATGGGGTTGTTCTCCCTTAAGCATTAGCAGAGGGCCCCTCTCCCCCGCCTGGCTGGGGACTCACTGAGGGCAACCTCCACATTACTGAGCCAAGAATCCCTCCAGGCTGGGAGCGGCACCTCCAGCTGCTGAGCTAAACGGGATACTCAGCCTGGCTGACCCAGTAGGAGCTCCATGAAGATGCTCCCTCCCTGCTAGGAGCCTCTTTCTCTTCATCATGGCTTGGACCTCAAGCAGCCTGTAACCCAGGCTGCTGGGCTTTATTCCAGCAGCTGGGCCTAGAGCTCCTGCCCTGCCCTGCCCAGCGTTCCACGTGCTGGCCTGGACAGGCCGCCTTTAGGGCCAAGAGAGACGGCTCTGCCTCCAGGGCCCACTCACTCTCCAGCCTCGCTGCTGAGATGGCCCCCAGGGGCATCAGTTGCAATGGTGGGTTTCGGAAGTTGTTGACTTCGTCTCTGAGACCCGCGAACTCCGTTCACGGAGGCCACAGTTTCTCTTGTGTGGAATATTAGCGAGGTCCCCAGATCTCTGCACACAGAGCAAGAGATGCTGGCAGTGGAGCCGTTAGACGCTGCGCAGCACCATCAAACATGAAAGCTACAGGTCTCAGTCCATCCCCATCACACAGATCTCTCACCCTTCTGTCTTCTCGAACATGTGACCTTCGTCACAGAGACTCTCGGGCCCAGCACTAACCCATCTGGGACCCTGGGTCCCAAGACACTCCTCATATGGGGCTTACCAGTTAGGAACTAGTCTCCCCAGGCCTGGACTCGGCAGAGGCCTCCTGCCCAGGATCCAACCTTCCCTCTCTAGTTCATGTCACAGGTCTCCTGCTCAACCTTCACCCATCGGGTCTGGCCCAGCGCAAGTCTGGCCTTGCATTCGCTGCTGCCTTATTACCTTGTCCATAAAGCTCATTGCCCCATCGAGCGCCATTCACACCAGCGGACTGTCCATTCTCGACTGCCTGCTGGGCATGCAAAGCAATTCGCATGATAAGGATCTCCCAGGGCTGAGGGTTACCAGGTGTGAAACCTCTTCTGCTGCCTTTGAAATGGTCTGTTTACATCTGGGATGGGCCCCTTTGAAGCCTGGGATCTCTCCAGAATACCTGCATGTTGTTTAGCTGTCAGCGAAGTTGGGGGTTTTAATTAAAACAAGGCCAGGGGAAGGCGGTGATTTTGCCATTTCCCCTGCTGGAGCACTGCTGATGGGTCTCTCAAGCCAAGATGAGGATGCATCAGCTTCAGGGGACAGGGAAGTTGTTTCTTGCTGCAAGGGGCACGCAGGTGTCTGCAGGATGAAGTGAACTCTAGCCACTTAGACAGTGACCTCAACACAGCAATGGGGCCATAAATCACACAGGCTGATCGACGGCTGTGCCAGTCCAGAGTCACACCAGTGTGACTCCAGTGGAGCGCCCAGTGCCTGGCATGTTCATGGCAGCTACCGTCAGTAGCCCAGAATCTTGTGCCCAGCTGAGGTGAGTCAGGAGTAGGGCATTGGTAGGTGTGGAGAGGACTCTCTCTACACTGACTCAGGGGCCCTCTGCCCCATATCTGCTACCCATGGAGACGCCAGCCTCCACCCTATGCCAGAACCCTGCCCACTTGTCCTTGTCTCAAGGCCAATAAGGGGACAAATCCATGCCAAGTGTGATGCGCTTGTTTCAAAGTGGGCTGTTGGCCAGTGGGAATTATGCAAAGTGCCCCAATTCCTTGCATAGGGACCATGCGTGGACACCAGATGGCAACCACTGGAGCTGGGCAGCGGGACATTGACAGGCGTTTAAAACCTGTCCTGATGTTCTGGTACAAACCTGAAATTTCACTGCAGTTAGCAACATTGTGACCAACTCCACCACATTCACCGGCCCCTGACAGAGCTGGGCAGACCCCGCCCACCCAGCGTGGGTAGCAGTGGTCCCAGCTCTGAGTTTAACAGGGTCAGCCCACCGTAGGGCCAGGCCCGACATGAAGCGAGATGGAGTGTGGGGAGCCAGAGCCCAGCTTCCCACCTGCCTTGTGGGGATGGGGAAAACCTCAGTGCTGCCCGCAGGTCACGTCGAGCAGGCGATATGGGCGCCTTGATCACAGTGGGCCAGATCCTGACCTGATGTAAAGGGTGGAGGGGCAGATCCATAGGTGCTGCACCTGAATTGCAAACCCAGACACCGCTGAACGGGCCCTAGGGCTCGCATCTCACACACGAGGCAGTTCTGCTGCAGGCCAGCGGACTCGCACTGGCCCCTAGATCCCAGGGAGTGCCTGCCGGAGGCATCATCAGCCCATAGTTATCATGCTGGAAACAGCCCACAATCTGCCAGATTAACCCTCTGGTGCCTGAGGACTCATCCCAGCCCTCCCAGTAATGACCGTGTGGCTTTTCCCGAATGTACTGCAGTGTATTATCCACCCAGGGGATTTGAACTCTCAACTGAGGAGCTGGGCATTCCAATCACTTGGGTGCCTCTTCAAAAAAGAAGAGGGGAAAAGAGCCCATCCATAACTGCTTAACAACATTGATCTAAGAGCAACTGCTAGTCCAGACGGGGGTCCCGTGACTAGCGTGATGCACAAGCATTTAGGACTATGCCTGGCTGTGCTGTGTCTCCTTTGTCTGCCTTATTTGTTTAGACTGAAAGCTCTTCAGGGTAGGGGCTGGCTCCTTCTGGGTCTGGGCAGGGCCCTGATTTCACTAATCTAATGCAAACAAGAATTGTATGACCACTAAAGCTAGAATGGAACCGTGTTTGAAAAATCTCTTCTGCAAGTTGAGATCTGCTCTGGGAATGAAACTGTCCCATCTACACAAAGCTCTGGTGAACAGGCCTGGCCCTTGTTTGGGACCTGCCTGGGAAAGTGATGTGACTAATGATTTTTGGGAACGTATCAACCCTTTTTTCTCCTGATTAACTGAAACTGAGGTTTAAAATTAGGACGGAAACATGATTGAACAAGAAGGATCTAAGTGTTTAACAAAAGGAAGCAGACGCTGTCTGCTCTGGAGACAAGACAAAAATAGAGTGTGACAGACAGATGGATGAAGAAAGGGGGACAAACGGAAAGGCCGATTTTTTTAAAAGGTGGAAACAAGACAGGGCGGTGTCTGCCGGACCCTTTTCTGAGGCCAGCCCAGGCACTGGGGGAAAAGCTGCTGGATTTCAGTTTCACAGGAGGAGGAAGTGAGATCTGGCCTGATGTTTTCCCTTAAAAGGCATCTCCAGTTGGGCTGTCTTTGAAGTGGGATCCACACACATTCGGGAAGTTTGCTTGGCAGGGGAGAGACCTGCAGACAATTTGTTTTTGTTACAGGATCTAATTCCAAACAGAGCCTGCCCCAGCCGCCCACCTCTGGCTGGCATCCCTTCCTGCCTCTGGCCTGGGAGCTGTCCCTGGGACACAGCCCAAAGGAGTATTGGGGTGGGTTAGGAGCAGGGGCCTTCCTTGAATGCAGGGGTGGGTTTAGGGAACTACAGGCTGTCGGCTAAAGGAGTCAGGGCCATGAGAGGTGTACTCAAGTGGGATTAGAGTCAGCCATGGAAGGGAAATCCCCAGCTCGTGTGGATTTGCCATTATAATGGGATTTGGTTTAGGGAAGCCAGCATGAAAGCAAAGCAGGACGGCTGCACCCCAGGAGAGGACGTGAGAGTTCTCCGAGGGGCTAAACCATAAGCCAGCGGCAGCAGCTGGGCAGCGTCAGTCAGTGGGAGCAGAGTGGCCCAGGGGAGTGGGGCTGCAGATCAAAGGGGGCTCAGATTGATCTGGTGCTGACTGGTGTTACACAGGTGGGAATGGGAGCAGGGGGTCATTAGGCCCAGGCTGCCCCGCAACTGGAGCTGTGTTGAAACAGCCCCTCATTTGGGATCTAATCAGAGGTGTGAGATGAGCCTGGCAGGCCCTTCCCCTCCCCTGCAGGGCTCCGCAGGAGAGCATCGCGCACTGAGCCAGCCAGCCCCCACACGGGAGAACTCTGGGGCTCAGTCTGGTGTCAATCCGGCGTGACGCCACTGGAGGCAATAGCTTGAGATGGTGTCAATCCAGGGTAAGCGAGATCACAGTCAGACTCAGGGCCTTGCCCGCACCGGGGATCTGCCTGTCTGCATTGCTGATATCATTGATGAGCACCCGTCCCGGACCAGACCCCCACTGCGCTAGGTGCTGTACAAACACAGCACAAAGTGGCTGTGCCTGTCCCAGAAAGCGCTCGAGGGCTGTAGCCAGGCTGCTACTCTGCTGGGCTGAGGGCAAAGGCACCATTACAACAATGACGGGCAAGACCCTGGGGAATGCAGACTGGGAGGACGGACCCAGCACTGCTCTCTAAGCCTCAAAATAAAGCTGCCCCAGGTCCTCCAGAGGCCGAAGGTCACACACATGCTGTGTTTTCCTAGTAGCCGGGGTCAGTTTATAGTCTGCGTTTCCTCCTCCACCTCCACAGAGAGTACAGTAATCGCTGAGTCTTCCTCTGACTGAGCGCTCCCCTTTCCTACCCTGATTGCTCCTTTACGAGGGCGTCTTCCTGAAGACAGCCTGCGGAAGGCAAGGTAGCATAGAGCTGGTTCCTGTTTGCTGGCTGCAGCCGTGACCTCTGTGCTCCGGGACTCTGGGCAGCCCCTGGGATGGCTCCACCACAAGCCCCAAAACAGTCCCCTGCGCTGCAAAACAGCCACCGCAAACTGGAGATTCTTTCCACTGAATAACAGGGTCCTGCCCTGATGCCGACTGGGCATTGTGCCAGGAGAAAGAGCTCTGACCAGCTATCGATGGTACTTCTCTGGCCCCGTCTCTGGGGCACCGAGGGGATGTCCACCCAGCAACCAGGCACCCGTGACTGGCCCACACCAGCCGACTCTGGCTGGGCTGCGGGGCTGTTTCACTGCTGTGTAGACGTCTGAGGCCCAGTTTCTAGGACCCTGAGAGGTGGGAGGGTCCCAGAGCCCAGATGTCTACACAGCAGTGAAACAGCTCCGCGGCCTGAGCCCTGCGAGCCCAAGGCAGCTGGCGTGGGCCAGCCGTGGGTTTTTGTTGGCTGTGAAGACTTACCCTGAGTACCTCACAGTCTTTAGCCTCCGTCAGAACCCCCTTGTGAGGCCGAGCAGTGCTCTTATACCCATTGGACAGACAGAGCCCTGGCACAGAGAAGCTAAGTGATTTGCCTATGATCGCACATGAAGTCGGTGGGGGTTGGGGGTGAGGAGGCGCAAGTCCGGGTCTGCTAACCCCAGGCTAATGCCCTAACCACAGGGTCACCCTTCCATCTCCTCCCTGGCTGGCTTTTTCCATCCATCTGCTGCCAGTCAGCCAGTGCCACTGCTCATGGAATGAAGTGAGGCCAATATTGTGTAACAAAGCCCCAGGTTGGGTCAATTGCAGGGATTCAACTTGGGAGCCTCTGGAGCTAAAAAAATCCCGGAATCTGGTGCCACAGGACGGTGTCCGCTAGGGCACAGGCAACAGCTGCCTCCCCCGGGCTGGGCTGCTTTGGTATAGCTCAGACCCCGGGCACAGGGAACCCTCCACTGCGGGCAGCGGTGATAGTAACACAGGTCAGCTGGGGGCAGCGGCCAAACGAGAGGGACAGCTGCCATCTTGGCCGCCGCAGCAGAGACTGAACAGGAAATCTCCAGAGCTAATGCATGAGCTGCTAAAGCTGTCTAGTTAGTCTGGAACAAGCCGTATCTGCTGCGGATCAGGTGCGGAGGGGGCTGTAACACACTCACCCGTGGGTTCCATGAGCACAACTTGTCAGCTGCTAACATGACCATCCTGCCGTGGGGATGCAGCCTAGTGCCACGTCACAGCCCTCAAGAGCTGCTACTCCTCCCGGGCCTTCCTGCAGCTCCCCAGGGGCCATCCCACCTTGCCATCTACCTACCACCTGCTTCCGGAGCAGAAGTCACCTACCAATTCACAGAGGCCAGTTCAGCATTTGAACCCCAGGTTCCGGTGGATCTCTGCTGTGAGGCCAGCAGGGACCATAGACTTATAGACTTTAAGGCCAGAAGGGACCATCGTGATCATCTAGTCTGACCTCCTACACATTGCAGGCCACAGAACCTCCCCCACTCACTCCTGTAAGAGACCCCTGAGCTCTGGCTGAGTCACTGATGTCCTGGTTTAAAAACTTCAAGTTACAGAGAATTCATTTACATCGTGTAAACCTGCAAGTGACCTGTGCCCCATGCTGCAGAGGAAGTGAACCCCCCCCCCCCCCCGGGTCTCTGCCAATCTGACCCGGGGGAAAAATCCTTCCTGACCCCTAGTAGGCTGATCAGTTAGACCCTGAGCATGTGGGCAAGACCCACCAGGCAGACAGCTGGGAAAGAATTCTCTGTAGTAACTCAGAGCCCTCCCCATCTAGTGTCTCACCTCTGGTCATAGGAGCTATTTGCTGCTGGCCATTACGACTGATTTGGGGACAAACAGCCACACGCTGGGAGTCAGGGCTCCCACTGCCCTGTGTAGATGGCGGCTGGTGCGTGGTGACAAAGACTGCACTGGGCCTAGAGACCCACAGGGCGTAAGTGGGATGAAGTGGTGCCTAGACCTTGTCCAAAAAGGACAGTTAAGCACTTGGGGTGCAGTTCCCCCCGTGCAGAGGGACAGCCCAAGGCCTTTGCACCATGGACTGTTATTTCTCGGACTTGCGGTCACGGGCCAGGACCCCTTGGCACTAGGTGCAAACCAGAACAGAAAGATGGGCCCTGCCCAAAGAGCTGGCACACTAAAGGTCACGTGTATGATCCCTCAGACCAGGAGTGAATCCCGCACACTGTTCCCACCCATGTGCTAGCACTGCCAGGCCCACGTCTTCCACTCAGCGACATATTCTTCCGGTACCATTTGCAGATTTTAAGCCCACAAGGGATCATGGGACGTCCAGTCTGGCCCCTCGTGGGGTCCCAGAGCCCAGGCTCCAGCCCGTGGCCGAATGTCTACACTGTGGTATTATAGGCCCACGAGCCCGAATCTGCTGACACTGGCTGGCCACAAGTGTTTTATCGCAGTGTAGACGTACCCGGAGTCCCACTCCCCAGGACCAGTCTCCAAAGGGGTTTTCACCCCCAGCCATTTCAGAAACATTTGCCCCTAGTTCACATGTTGAAAACAGACTCAGAACATGGCCTATTTCAGGTCTGGGCTTTCTTCTCCAAGGGCCGTAAGAAAATCAGGGCTCACATTGTCTTCAGCCCCAGCCATCAGAGAACCTAGGTGCCAGCGTGATTGTTGCCTAACCTTTGATTTTGTAATGAAATGCTTTATTGCCCTTCATCACGCCCCCCATTGTCTTCGCTGTGCCCTGCCCTGCCTCTGAGCTCCCCGCTGTCTACCCCTTCTCACATGGCCCCATGGCAGCCACACAGGCAACTCTTTCCTTCCCCTTTATTGCCCCCTGCCCCCATTGTTGTAGCAAGTTGGAGGATTTCTTAATCTGATCTGGGAGTGACAATGTGCTGCCTGCTCTGATGAATCACACAGGGGCTCAGACAAGGGGCATAGGCGTCTGCCTGCCAAACGCTCCCGCTTCAGATAATGTGCAGAAATGCAGCTCTCAGGGGCACCCGTGAGGGGACCCAGCTGCCGAAGAGACACTCACCTTCTTTTAGAGCCCTTCCCCTCTTAAGTTACCTGATCCCGAGGGCAGGTGAGGGGCTCCAGTGAAAACACACCGAAACTTTCCTGATATGATTAAAAAGCACCACGACATTTAAAGAACTAACAGAATAAGGGAACAATACCCACACCAGAGCCAGACCATCGGCATGAGGTTGAGCTAGCCATTAGTATTTACAGCTACCAGCACTGTCTGCTCAATCCCACCTGTCAGCTCGGACACGAGATACCTTAGGCCCCACACAAGCACTAGTAGAGAAAGGAGAGCAGGAGATCACTACAGAGCGCCAGAAACGGAGCAGTTTGGTTTTCAGTCCGTACTACAGCTGAAGCCAAGTGCAGTGGAAAATAGCTAGAACAGGATTCACTAAAGTGGAATTTATCATCACTTAAAATTACTACTGTTGGGCAATTGTACAGTGCGTTGCTTGACGACACTTTGATTCATTATGAAATATAGTCAAGAGACCAAATAACCAGGGTCAGTCAGGCTGATTGCTCTAAGTCAATAATAAGGTAGTACAGGGAAACGCTTCCATCCAATAGCAATCTCCGGGAAGCCGTCTCGTGCAGCGTTGTTACGTTCACCTTATGCAGAAGCTGGGTCCCTAAGCTCCACCCCTAAAGCCGTCTTTTTATCCCCTACCTGCTTACAAGTACCAGGTACTGTGTACGTCATCTGAAAGTGGATTTTATATATATGAGAAAGACACAGCTTTCTACCGAATATTTCTGGTACCATGGTGTATCCAGGGCCGGCTCCAGGCACCAGCCCACCAAGTTTGTGCTTGGGGCGGCACCTGGAGGGGGGCGGCGCGGCGCGGTGCTCTGGCCGCCAGGGAGAGCGGAGCCCCAGCCAGGCTCGTCGCCCTCCTCCCGGCGCTCTGGCCGCCGGGGAGAGTGGAGCCCTGGCCGGGCTCTCCGCCCTCCTCCCGGGGGTCCGGCCGCCCGCGGCGCCGCCGCGCTCGCGCCGCCCCCCCCGCCACCTTCTGGCCAGTCGGGGAGAGCAGCCCGCGGCCGGGCTCGGCGCCCTCCCCTGCCACGCTGGGGGGGATCGGGGGCGGCGGGAGGTTTTTTTGCCTTGGGCGGCAAAAAAGCCAGAGCCGGCCCTGACTTTGATGCACTGACCGGGTCCCGGGGCGCCCCCGGGGCAGGGAGGGTCTCCCCCACCTCCTCGCGGCAGCCACACTGGGCGGACCCGCGGCCGGTCACTCCCAGCAGGAGCCTCGGCGCCGCCCTTGGCTCACCGGAATAAAGCTCTGTCGAGGAGGGGAGAGCGCTTCCCCCGTCCTGCGCGGCCTGTCAGCGCGACCCACCCACAGCCAGGCTCCGCCAGCAGCCCCGGGCAGGGCAGGGCAGCGCCCCCGGGCTGAGTGGGTGAGCTGGGCTGCAGCTCGCTCGGACCACGCCTGGCGGGGCTCGCTGCCTTCTGCCCCCGCCCTCCAAGGGGTAGCGCCAGCGCTGAGCCTGGGCCGGCGCTGCTCGCGGCGAGCCCCTCTGAGGCAGTGGCAGTGGAGTTTGCTGCTCTCTGCTGCTGGCCGGGCCCCGGAAAGAAGCAGATGAAGGGCAGGCAGCGGACTCCCAGGCTCTCCCGGTCCCGGGGGCAGCTCCAGCCCCCTCTGCACAGAGAGCCCCAGGGACCCCAGCCCACGGCACTCCCATCCCCGGTAACCCCTCCCCAAGCTCCATACCCCGTGTACCCCTCCCATGTACCCCATGCCCCTGCCTTTCCCTCCCCTTCACCTCCCGTCGTACCCCGTCCTCTGTCACCCTCCCTACATCCTCCCCTCCACCTCCCCTCAAGTCAAACCCCCGTCCCCTTCCTCCACATCCTCCCTTTCACCTTCCCCTCGTACCCCCGTCCTCTGCCACCCTCCCTACATCCTCCCCTCCACCTCCCCTCAAGTCAAACCCCCTGTCCCCCTCCCTCCACATCCTCCCCTTCACCTCCCCTCAACCCCCTGTCCTCTGCCAGCCTTCCTCTACAGCCATGGGGGGGGGGGGCAGCCGGGGGGGCGGGGGGGGGGGGGGGGGCGCAGCATGGCCACAGTGTGGCCAGAGGAGCCAGCCAAGTGGGGGCACCTTTTCTATGTTTGCTCCCCCTGCTCTTAGAACCTGGCTACGCCACTGGTGCCAGGAGTAGGAGGAGCCCAGGCTGGAGCTGTAGGCAGGGTCCTGTCCAGGGCCTTGGGGTAAGGGACTGGCTCTGCTGCAGAGGGGCAGGGAACTGGGGAAGGGGCGGGGTGCTCCGCTGAGCCTGTGGTCCTGCAGGTTCAGCCTGGCCACGTGATCAGAATGGCCTGTCAACTTCCATCCCCGCTGCACCCCACACCTGTCTGAAAGCTTCCAGGCCTCCTGGGATGGGGGCCAGAGACAGACCCTCGTGGTGTGTGGGGGACAGCGGGTCCGGGGGGAAGAGAGGATCTCCCAGTGTGGGGCAGAGGGGCCCCGCTTGATGTGGGGCAGAGAGAGCTCTGGGGTTGGGGGATGCAGAGGGGCCCCTCTTGGTGTGGGGCAGAGAGAGCTCTGGAGTTGGGGGATGCAGAGGGGCCCCGCTTGGTGTGGGGCAGAGAGAGCTCTGGAGTTGGGGGATGCAGAGGGGCCCCTCTTGGTGTGGGCAGAGAGAGCTCTGGGGTTGGGGGATGCAGAGGGGCCCCTCTTGGTGTGGGGCAGAGAGAGCTCTGGAGTTGAGGGATGCAGAGGGGCTCTTCTTGGTGTGGGGCAGAGAGGGCTCTGGGGTTGGGGGATGCAGAGGGACCCCTCTTGGTGTGGGGCAGAGAGAGTTCTGGAGTTGGGGGATGCAGAGGGGCCCCTCTTGGTGTGGAGCAGAGGGAGCTCTGGAGTTGAGGGATGCAGAGGGGCTCCTCTTGGTGTGGGGCAGAGAGAGCTCTGGAGTTGAGGGATGCAGAGGGGCTCCTCTTGGTGTGGGCAGAGAGAGCTCTGGAGTTGGGGGATGCAGAGGGGCCCCTCTTGGTGTGGGCAGAGAGAGCTCTGGGGTTGGGGGATGCAGAGGGGCCCCTCTTGGTGTGGGGCAGAGAGAGCTCTGGAGTTGAGGGATGCAGAGGGGCTC